>NC_135774.1:16560477-16636156 GCF_028453695.1 Augochlora pura | reverse complement strand
ATTTGTTTCGGTTAATTATAGAAAATATAAGTTAAATAAGAATATCTTTTCCCATCTAACAATCATAATTAGTTGAAAACGAAGTAACATTATCCTTAAAATTGACCTATTACTCCACTAAGGATGCTTATACAATTGCATACTTTTTTTTTTAGAAAATAGTTAGACCAATGGGATTTGGACGGAAATTTATATCATGATGAAATAATTCGAAAAATATATGTTTTTAGTTTTGTACATTGTGCCATAAATTCTCAATAATATATTTGCCGTGTACACGCATATGTATATCACGCTAGTCTGAATCATCTATCTTGCTAAATGAATCGATTCTATTAGTCAGCATGTGTATTATAATCGGATAGCGTCGGTAGAAGTTATGTATCAATATGAAACAGAATGTACGTCAAAAAAAAACCATATTTCCAAAACATTAAGTTGGTAATCGAACATTGAGTATAGCTATTTAACACATTGCGTACGGCGCATTTTTACGCTCTCGAAAAGTTGACATTCATTTTTTTTGCTAACCATTTGTTAAGGGGATACGCAAACTTCATTACCTTTTGGTAACATAACAAGAAAGTCTATATTTAATTCCTTAAATCGTCGATTGAGTCGAAAAAACCTGAAAACGAGATATCCCGTTTCCCGGCCACAACGTTCGAATTGCTAAAGACGAGAAATCTCGTCTCCCGTACGCAATGTGTTAATATCTCGAATTCAAACAGTTTAGTTTGATAGTATTGAAGCAGCAAGGTGAATTCCCAGCGAGTCCGCTTCAATATTTAATTAAAATGCCGAAACTTCGGAAATGTAGAATTTTGTTAATAAAAAACTGGATCGCAAACAATTCCAATTTCATAAACTTGTAATAAAATTATAAAGTGTAATTGAAATCACAATTAATCCGATGAAACAAGTGTTCGGATAACAAAGCGAAAACTTAACACTTCTATCTATATTATTTATTTTATTGTATTTTATTCTATTTATTTTATCCACCGCGAAAGGTATCTAATGTTTAAAAGATTATATAATAATAACTCAGTAATAGATAATATATGATTAGTTGCCATGACAACCGATTCACTGGTTACCGGTCTGGGTAAAACGCTGATTTTTCGACAACCGATCGATAAAGTGTTAATTAAAGCGCTAGATTAAATCTTTTATGATTTTTACAAAATATGCAGATATTGAAGATTCAGATAATCAAGGTTATCTAAAGCGGATCAATCTTTTTATTGCAGCAAACTTTTCAATTGACGTAAAGTATGACCTTTCGTTTCCTGCTTCAATAAATCAATTCGAAGTAGATTCAAGCAGTGGTTTTCTTTTACGGTAACGAATTAAGTGACAACGATATCTTTAATAGAAATAGGATTCTATTTGCTGCTATTAATAGTGGATCTATTAGAAGAAATTGAGGAGAAAGTGTATAATAACATGAAACGGATATAGAATTCGTCACGATAGTCTTCATAGTCGCTATTAAAAGATAATTTTCATTAAAATAGAAACTCATATCTTGTAACGTGATGTACGTGTAACCTATGCGATAATGATATCTATATTTGTAAATTTTTGACCTTATACGATGTACGAAATACGTTATAATACCAATTCATTAATTGCTACGCACGCAACGATTAAAATATACGAAAATACTTATCGAAATAGATATCACTGTTCCTCTTACTGATAGTAAGAGTGTTAAATACCTCAAAATAAATGATAGATGTCATTACAACTTTACATCTAGACAATCTAAACTAAACAGTTACATACTAATAATTACACTTAGCGACCTTATGGTCCAGTAAGGGTTAAACGATCACGGTTGGTTTTCCAAGTCACGGAAACCATTTTAATTTCTCTTTGAGAGAAATAACAATTTTATTTTCTGTTCACAATTATGTTACTGGCTGCGAAAATAATTTGAACAGGTTTAAATGTTTACAATATAATGACAATGTGTCTCATTTGAGTTAGGCAGCTTTCTAGAATTGTGTTTCACAAGAAGCATTTACATAGTTTTTCTAATTCGAACACGAAAGTTTGGAAAATTGAAACTTACACTTTCCTAGAAACTAAGAGCAGATAGAACTGTGCTTGAAAAGGTTTGTCGAAAAATTCGGAATCGTAAAAATAAAATATTTTGTTCTCCATCCACTATTACCGAATATAGTAACTTAATATGTGTCGATAACGTCAACATGAAATCAGTGCAAATGCACCGAAAGGAAATGAAACTAATACAACGCCGAGATACGTTCCACACAGATGACTGCATCGTGTAGTTATTGCTGGAACAGAGACTCGGTGATAGTGTTTATCGGAAAACACTTCGAATTTATTCAATATCTAGGTTGCATTCAATATAGCGTGATCATAGTCTATTTGATTTAACAGAATTCCCACCATAAAAATACCGATGAACTATACCCAACGAACATTTTACACAGAACCGCGAATAGCGTCGTATGTTATATCTATTATTAAAGCATTATATCAACTATTCACTTTATTCTACCCGCATCAATGGTTCTCAGATTCTTCTAACAACTATGTTAGATGTGGATGATCAGATTATTAGAACCACTTAAAAAAATTAATGAATGTACATCAAAACAATCAATATTTTAATCAAAATCTAACTATGCTGAATTTGACTGTAAATATATTCCTTCACTCAAGCATCATATCATACATTCAGAGATGTTACTGTCACGGCTACGAAGTTATCTCCAACTTCCAAATTATAGTCACATTTAAATTTCAAATTTCTTCCCAGCAAGTTGTGTATGAAACGATTTTTAAAGTCATATTTGAAGAAAATATTCAGGTGGCTAACTTCAAACGTAACTATCCTGTATAAACGAGAAATAAAATTCTAAAGTTCTAAATTCTAAGTTTCTAAATTTAACAAAATTCATATTGAACAAGATATAGATAAACTTTCGCATAATATCAATTTTACACTACGTTTATTTTACTCATTATATCAACACAAACATATAATTTGAGAAATTGTAATATAAAAATATTGTGTCTTGGGAGATATTGAACACTGACTTCTGACAATCTCGAAACTGCACGGTACCTACTTTAAAACCTCCGATATTTCGACTTGTTTTCCTCGGAAAACTTTCATTGAGGACATTTTATTGCCGAGTTTCAGAGCGAACCTAACGCTTCGACCACGCTTAACCAAGATGAACCGCAGACAACAAAATAAATAACGAATTTCTTCTTATTTACGTTTTCTGAAATTCTTTGCGTAAGTTCTTTTGTAAACAGAATAGCAGAAGACGATGATAGTTTTGTGCGAGCGGATCCAACCAGCCGTAAGGTACACCACCCTCCGAAAGTTAGCGAGCAATTTAATTAAATCAATTAACTGCGCGAAATCCTTCTTTTCTTTCTTGAATTAGTTCGGGCAACTTAGTTTACGAATAAAATTGAACATAAATCTATTTTATCTCTTTACCACATTCTACACTGTATTTTTCTTCAGTTAAAATATTATGTAGCCAATCGTACATTATTTTCTCTTATAATATATTTAGAATAACTTTAATAATTTCGATTGCAAATAATTATATTTATTTTACTTTTAGTAAGTAAATTTTCTTTGGAACAGATTAAAATTGAGAAACAAGAACACTTTCTAAAATTAATAAGCAAAAGGTCACAATTTATTTGAAAGTTAATAAAAATAAAGGACCCTTTCCCATGTACAGAATGCAGTATTTCGACATTCGTTTAATTTCAAATTTTGAGAAAAGAAATCTAATTGTATGATAACGTTGAACTTATTGCAGTCATGTATTTAGTTGGGTATACGGTTTTTTGTTGTGTTTCGTGCAGACGGTCTGTCGGCCTATACATATATTGAAGTTTAACACGATCCAAGATAACACATTCGCGATTTTGTAATCAGTTTTACTATTTAGCAAAGATTAAATCGTCACGATTATATTTCGACGCAGAGTACTTGTAAAGTGGTCAGTTTCTAAACCCCCGAATCCGCCAACGAAAGTAATCTTGATGGAAGAGCAGTTGAAAATGTTTTCTCAGAAAACCTTGTCGGCCGTAAGTTAATGAACCCTATCGCTTTTGCTCTCCCGAGCGAGAACAAAGGATTAGCATAATAAAAAGAAACGGTTACTAGGAATTATTAGAAAAACTGCTAATTTCCTACGCACATTTAATAGTTAATCAAAATAAGACAACTGCAACTGATAAATAATAGTCGAACGTGAGGAATTAAGCCAATTCTCAAGAAAAAACAACTTTTACATGAATAACACAAACTGTATTCGAGTCTTTTATTTTGAAAGTGGTCTAATTCACTTTCCAAAAACATAGAATTAGCTATTTTAATATTTACATTTCTATGTTATACATATAAATTATTTTAGCAAAGTCTCTATAACATAATAACCCTTACGAACACAGGGACATTATGCTACCATGTTATCAGTTACCAATATTTTTAAATTTATTAAAATGCAAAATCCTTAAATATCTGGATTTTGGAATAAATAGACTTGGGCAAATTTCAAAATAGACGGCTCATTTATAGAACATTTTACCTTATATTTCTAAATAACTTAAACAGTTTCTGACAATTGTCTTGCGTATGCGACGTTAATGTCTATATTGCGAATGAGAATATGGTAATACTGGTCTATAGACTGCTCTATATGTTATACATACTATGATATTCAATTGATCGAACGTGTTAGCAAGAAGCGGATAACCTGTTACTTCTTAAGAAAGTTTCAAGTCTTCCTCGTTGTCAGAAGTCAAAGTTCATAGTTAGCATTTAACCTTGTTTCTATAGTAAGGCTGACTCATTTTCAACAGAAACGTGTCGAGTCATGAAGAAATTGTCAACACATTCGATTCGCTGCATCTATTAGATTCGTGAAAGAATCAAAACCAGACAGAAATTATAGGGTTTATAACGAAATGCCCAGTATTCTATTATTCAAGCAGAAGTTTTTCTAGAATTGTTAATCAAGTAAATCAAGTAATTTTTCTCGATCGAAAATTTTGCTAAATTAACCTCCCATACGAAATCTTTATTATAAAAACTTAAAATTTATTATATTACCATTGATAAATAAATTCAATATTATCTAGTGATTGTATGAATTGTTCGGTATGCAAAAAATTGGCTAATTTTGTTAATCCCTTGCACTATAATAACGAGTCAGACTCGTGATTATGAAAAATCTACTAAACACGCGAATATTATAAATTTATTCTTCTGTTATCAAAGTCTGAAAGCGAAAGAATATAATGACAATAAAAGAAACAAAAATTGTCTGGTCCTACTATTAAAAATATTAGGGATGAATAAGTGCTAATCAATGCAGTTTGAAAGGATTCGTAGTGCAAGGGGTTAATTGGTGATTATTTAATGACTATTCAATTTTAGATAGGTGTGCATCAACAAATTTCACCACGTACGTACTTAAACGGTCAGAAGAAACTTTAAAAAATCAACGAGAAATATAGAATGTAAGTTATTGTCATAGTCTTGTTTGAGGATATTAATATTCTATAGTAAACTA
The DNA here is from genome assembly GCF_028453695.1 of Augochlora pura. Taxonomy (NCBI): domain Eukaryota; kingdom Metazoa; phylum Arthropoda; class Insecta; order Hymenoptera; family Halictidae; genus Augochlora; species Augochlora pura. Next base: position 16,630,568 of record NC_135774.1, on the reverse strand, counting down.
ATTTCAAATTATTTGAACTTTGAGGAGGATACACTTGTTTCCTGTCAACTTTGCAATCTCCCAAGTATTAGTTTTTCTATTATTACGAAACGCCTTTTTATTCTCAAAAAATGTTAGCTGTATATGTATTTAAACATAATACAGAACCTATGTGGTTTTAAATTACATTTAGATTTCTATCCATTCTTCTGTGGGAAATGCGATGGTAAAACTCTTTTCAATATTTTGAGTCACTCGTTAAATGCAGAAAAAAATAATTACTTTTTAGGGATTGTTCTTTATAACATCCTGAGTTATAACTACCAAAATAAACAAAACTAAAATCTGTCGATACATTTGTTGGAAATATAAAATTATTTGCTAGTATATCTATGTGTCTCGAATGACACATGTTTTTCGGTTACGTACGCGTGATAAAACATTATAATAAAGTTCGTAGTATTACTATAATTGTAATTTTCAATAAAAGTTCGATAATTCCATTAACCCTTTCACTACGTCAGTGTCGTCCGTCGAAGTACTGTCATTGAACGAAAGCTCGCGCCGGAAATATGCACATTGCGTGTGATTTCTGTATATACGTTTTTCTTAGTTTTAAATAACTGTGCTGAATAAAACAATCATTGCTGTAATGTAACAAGTGCGTTTACATTTTTAATACGAAAGGACCTACAAAATTATAAAAATACAAAATTATTTTTGTATTTTGCCTACGGATGCCACTTATACATACACATAATTTGGATGCCGCATATATGCGGCGCTCGTACCCACAGGTCGTCGCGTGGATGCCGCATATATGCAGCGCTCGGCGTGAAAGGGTTACACTAATTTAATAAAATAGTGGTCACATTGGGTAATACAGCTAAAAATAAAACTTCATTATGATTCATATAGATTAATATCCTTTTCTTGAAATGCATTCTAGTCAATCGATTTTCTTCGTGTCAGCTTTTATGTCCTGGATACACGCAAATAGGAACACATGCATAAACAAATAATAATTTTATATAATATGTTATCGTAATATACTAAGATAGCTTCCTTGATGACGGTGACAATAAAGCGTTGGTCTATGTAGGATCATTGGTTACATTCGCTGCGATCACCTACGAAGCAATTAAAGACTTCGCAAGAATAAAAAGAAGTCAAAGTACTTGCAAAGAATACTACCAATGTTACTCCGATATGTTCTAATTGCAGGAGAAAATGAATCAACCGAATCGGATACGATTCCGATTGCCTATACAAACCCCTCGCCTTTCCCGGTCTCGCAATATGTGCTCGCCGAGCCGTCCTTGTCTTCCCCTCTCTTTTTCACCGAGACTACCTGGCCAGACTACCGGGTGGTCATAGTTTTTTTTTTACTAGAAAACGCAACTTCCTAAAAGTGTTACTTTCATGGAGAATCGGTTCTTGTACGGGCACCTGTTACAGTCCCGGCAGGGAGAGTGGTTGCCGAGTGACTGATTTAACCAATAAATATCTCAGATTCCGACATAATTATCAACGAAATCACTAATTACGAAATTTTAATTAATTCTAAGAGATTTTATTTGAGACATTATTACAAGCAATAATAATTTATAAATGAAACACTTATGTATTACTTACTATTATTAGAAATAATACTGTTCAGCGCTTATCTCAATCGTAATGAATTGAAAATCATTCCCACAAAATGTTTCACTTTAGTCGCTTTTTTCATTGTAACCACTTTTAAAATAGGTTTCCGTATTAACAGTGAAATATTACACTATACCACCTTACTAAGAAAATACAAGTTAAGTTAAAGCGCACGACGTTTCTCAAGCTGAAGGACGACTTTTTTCGAAATCAATTTTCTCGAATACTGCGCACGAAAATTATAAAAACAATTTTATAAATTCGTATTCTGTTAATTGTATAAATTGTTACGTTCCGCGTGCAATACAGGAGGTACATAAATTTTATTTGTGAAATGGATGGGAGCAGTGCATGCACATGCTGCACAAAACGACCGGGTCATCTGTCTGACCACTAGCTTCTGTCGATTGCCTTGATATTGCTAGAGCGTGCACATTATCGCGATGTTTGATCTAATGAGTCAAACAAGCGAGTATTTTCTACGTTATGGTCAAACTGATCCCAACATCTACTGCAATATCGACAAAACATCGCATCTGAGTTGCTTCTAAAATATAAATGCGTTTCAAAAACTAAGATATAAATGTGTCCATAAATATGAAGAATAGTTTCGAGATATTTAATGAATTGCATTTGCATAAATTCAAATATATTGTTGCATTATGCGATCTTTTCATTTAGAATTTTATTAGTCTTCATTAATGGAAATTTATTATGAATATGAAATTTTGTGCGAATTTTGATACGAGAATGTTGTTTTTAAAGTTTGAATTGACTTGGAAGATTTTCAAAATTAACTGAATGTCCTATAAATCACTTAAAGCAATAAAGAACTGTGAGTTTTATTTGAAACAATAACTTTAATGAAATAATTCATGCACCTTTATTAATGATTCTAAAAAAGTAATGCATTTTTATCATTTCGAGTTTTTTAGATGTTTAAATAGTTCCTGAATAACTGGAGGAATGTATGGTAGTAAACACATAATATCTTTATGTTTTTCTTCCGATACTGGTCTAGTGGTGGTGTACAAAAGAAGTAGCTTAATATTTCCGTATATTTTGGGTCTTCCTCTATTGGGTGAAAGATCCAAAACATTCCATTGGAATGTTTCATTGGACGTAAACATTGGAAAGATCCAATATTGTTCATTTTTCACGAATCTCATCCATTGTATTTGCAGCCAAGAGATAGATTCGCCCGCGGTATTTTTTCCTCTTCTTCTTGTTAACTCTTCTAGCGATTTCGTTGAAATAAAATCGGGCTGCGACATTCGCTTTATCAAAAATGTATTTCTTCTTCTACACTTTTCTATCAGTTCATCATAGTGCTCAGGGTTTTATAAGTAATTTGCTTTTTTTATTTTCATTTCTATGAACCCAAAATCACGGTCATTCCGTAGAAAGGAATGACCCGATATCAAAAATTTGTGATCTATTGTTTCAACATTATTATTTCATGACTGAGCAATTTTCATCCATGCCAATGCTACTTTAATGTTACGATTTTGGTCTGAACAAGCATCACTGTAAGCTATTATGTAGTTCAGAAACGCGTTAAAGAGGGTCACGCGCCGTTTTCAAGTTATGTTTATATAATTGCATTAAATTTTTTATTTTGACCACTTTCATAATTAACACTAAATGAATTCCATATAATGTTGAAATTACAACCACCATCTAATGGTTCATTTTTGACAATATCGTAAAAATTACATTGAATAAAGTTAGTTTCAAATAATGTGGTGTAAAATAACTGATAAACTCATTTTTTTTAATTTTGACTCAGACCACTTTCATAAATATGGGCACAAATATGTTTCATGTATTGTAGACGATGATTCTGTAAGAACAATGCGATAGTCTAACACGTACATCGCAGAATTTTCGTAGCACGTATACAAGATAAGTCACGGTATTATGGAATACTTAAATTGCCAGGAAAGACAAAGGAGAGTTGTAAAAGTGAAATGAAGCAATTCAAAGCGGTCGACAGATTTTCCAATTAACGTCATTCTATAAATCATTCTAAGGTCATGGACATTTTTTTAAAATAACACTACGCAATTATAGTCTGACATGTAGTAGTTAATACCGAGACGAGTTCGCATCACAGGATACTATGATCTTGAAATGATCTTCAGTCCGGAAATTGTAATAAAATAACAACTATAGATGCAGCTTTGATTTTATTAAATAAACAAAGTAAGGATCTTCGGTAGTAATATGTATAAGATGTTCCAGACCATTCGACTTATTGAAATGGAGGGTACTGATTTTTATTCAATACAAATCAAATTTTGATAACTAATTAGAGTACACTCTATTCAATAATGATATCTGCAACTTTCAGATGGAATTTTTTAAACGGAACCTGTTATTTTTTACTGCACATTCGGATTGTACATGAGCGAATGTAAAAGTTTTTTTTCACAATTTTCTTAAATAGACTTCGTTAGAATCTAAAACAAAAATTCAAAAAGTGCATTTCGTAGATCTTGATACCCACACTGGAGTCATAAGCGTTGGAAGATTTCAAGAACTGCGGCGACAGAACCGCGATTTTCACAATCTTTAGTTGTTTACAGTTTGTGTCAAGGTCAACCGATATCGATTAATTTCTCCGCATGCACGTAAGGTACCGAATTCTAAAGAAGGAATTTTTAAAATTTTTTATAATAAGCTCATATGTAAAAGTTAAGAAATAATAGGTTTTTATTCTTTTGTATCATTCCAAGTAATAGCAAAATTAAAGAAAAACATTTTCGTAATCGTCTAATAGACTAATCTCTCTGTCATCTAAAAAAAATCATTTCATTTAGCTCAGTTCTACAGTAGTCATTCTGTATGCCCTTTCTTGCTCTTAATATTTGGTACTGTAATACAGTACTTAATACAAGCAATTTTAAGAAAAATGTTCAAAGCAAAATTTTTATATTAATTTGAGTACGATCCGAATATGATCAAAGAGATTAGGTTCCATTTAAAAAATTTATCCTCTGAAAATCTTATTGTCAGTCAGTATCGAAAACTGCAGCTACCGTCATTCGACAGAGTGTACTCGAATTGGTTATTAAGTTTTTTGAAATCCTCAGTCAAAATTATTTCCCACAATTTCAACAGAGGTGGGCGAGAGATTAAGAACGCGCTGTATATACGTGGAAACATTTGGTAAGAGTTTCAATTACTAATCTGGTTGTTTCAGATGAGATTAATGCTCATATCATGTTCAACTAAGATATAACTTTATTTTATGAGCGAGGATTTACAGTAGTCATTCTGATACACAGCTTCACTAAGGTAGCGATAACTTCCACGACACGCAACAACCAAATCAATCTTTTTTTCTTTCAAATAACACATTTTTTCTTTCAAATAACGCATCGATAAATTGGTACGCATCTGCAATGAGTAAACAACTGCATTTTACTAAGTTATTATTACTATATTTGTATACACTAACTGATGGTACTATCAGAAAATGAAGAATTTTACATGGAAAAATAAGTCGAAAAAAGTAACATTTTTTCATGTGTTTGTTTTCGAGGAAACAAACTAAAGTAATAGAAAATGTCTATGTTATAACAAGTGTTGTACACATAATATGCAGCTGCCATTTCAACACATTTATGTTTGTTTAACTGTGTTCGAAGCGAACAGTAATTGTTACAACCTATGACCACCTGCATTAAATTGTAATCAACTTTTTGATTGATAATAAAATGTTCTCCGTATCAATAACGTCAACATATCTTTATTACTAACTACAATAGTCGCTTATATCTTCCAAACCTAAGCACCGTGATTCTTTATATAATAAAAAAAAACACTTGAAAAATGCAATAATCGTTATTGATTTATCAGCATTCAATTATAAAGGTAAGTAAAGAAGTTAATTTTATTAAATATCCTTGTAGGATAAAATCTAATCAAAAATTGTTTCATACAAAAGTTTATTCTTGTTTTGCGTAGAATAAAAATCTACAAATAAAACCTTGAAAGCGGTCAACAACAAAAAATAAATAAAATAGTTGTACTTTCCTAGTTTTCTTTCTTTTTCAGAACGGATAGAATTTTCCGGTAGACCTATTATAATAAACTTAATTATACGCGTTTTAATTCAAACATGATAATTTCTAGATATATGGTATAACATTATTTTCATTCAATAAATAGATATGCGATACATTTCCAAATTTTGGAAATGGTTCCATATTCTGTGCCACATTTCTCCCTCGAATAGGCTTTTGCGTACAGGCTTCTCCGATATTGGTCGACACGAGCTGATCGAGCACAAATATAAGCAAATAGATTATATCGCATTACCAATAATCCTTCATATGCCGGAATATTTATCGAACGTCTGGCAGAAAACGGGAACCACTCATCCTGCATAAAATTTTCATTGATGCGCTCAGAATCGGTCCATGTATCCAAAGAAAATATTCGCTGTATTCGCAGACGCATAATTCGATGGTAACGCGTCTCTAACTGTACTATTTGCTTGCTCTCATGGGACGCTTCGTGAAGTACGCTTATCTCTTAAAAGATATCTGAGTTCCACCTAAGTCCTCCGCTCTCCCTTACTATTACCCGAATCACTGAATCTTGGAATCTGCTAAGGGACTGTAATTTCGTTAAAAGCTTTATGCCGCCGAAAATATAACGGGAAAATGGAATATGTGTTACGAAAAAATCGAGAGAAACGTAATCCGCAAAAATCGATTGAAATAGAAATTGTTTGAATTTCGTTACGTTCAAAAAGCCCGTGTGACATTTGAAATTTTTCTCTTTAACTCTTTGTGGGTCGAATTTTTGTTTCAACTCCAAAAAAATTGTGGGAACGAAAAATCAGAAATATAAACCTATATATGCAAATAAAAACAAATTTTTGTGTTTAAACAATTTTATTGCGATATATTCACTACGTGACTTACAAGTCACACCGGCCTATAAAGTTTACACTTCCGTGCATAATAACTCATACGTGGAAGTCCATAAAACTGCTTTGGGCTCATTAAGGCAATCTCCTTTCCAAGGGCGATAGCAACAATTATTATTCTTCTGTGATAGTGGCTTCCAAACAAATCTTTGTGGTCCTGCATCTTCCTCATCTGACGAGGATTGAGTACTAAATTCGTCGTCGCTATCAATGAACTTTATCCGTCGTCGGGGAAATACTACCACATCTTCATCGGACTCAGAATCTAATAAAGAATCATCGGATCTATTACCGCTAATGCGTCTAATTCCAATTCCTCGTTTATTTCTATTGGATTTAGTATTCATCTTTGGGTATATGATGTATCTGAAAACGGGAGATTGAATGCACAAGCTTTACCCTAAATGTACCGAAATCTGCCACAATAACCCACTGTAACCTCAAAGTTACAAAACTGTATCATCAAAAACAGTAGCAAATTGAAAATTGAAATGCAAACAAATAGGTTGTTATTGATATATTAACCCAGAGTTATTATATCCACTATTTTTAGTTTGGTAATCACTGATAAAAGCACAAATAATATCAATTGGATTAAATGGTTTCGCGTAGTTTTACTGCCGACAGTTTTCACAGCACTTATTTTGTTATTTCCAGTTGATGAGCCTAGCTATGGTCATGAATACTAGTATTGGTTGTATTCACAACGTCATAGAGTTAAGATTTATGCGCCATCTCATGAAAAAAGCTACAATTATGTTGTAAAATGTCGATAAATTAAAATGTAACCTGAAAGTTACACGGGCCCATAGAGGGTTAATGAGCCGTCCAGTGCACACATCGATTAACTCCACTTTTTGAAAAATCTTAAATTTAAGTGTCAAAGCACTTGGTATAGACATAACTTTTTATATTTATAATAACTTTCCTGAATAATAAAGATTAACACCATTAAACGGCAAAATTTTTTTGGCCATTGAAAAATAAGTAAATTTTTTCAGAAGCCATTCTGATTAACTCCATACTCTAATGTAATCGTTGATTTGTTGCCATGCATCAATGCTTTTTTTTTTAAACAGCCGAAGATGTTTCCCCCTCTCAATAATACTGGTAATAAAATCGCATTGGCAAACAGATAAAAAAAATGTTTGTTTGGCCAGAAACTGAAGGATCTCGTGGGTCTCAAGAAAGGGCAGAGCCGATTAAGATGGTCAAAACTGCCCTTAGAGGTTTTTCAATGAGTCATATACCGTTCGATAGCTGGCCAATAAAAACTCATCTGCGCAAGATTTTAACCCTGTAACTTGTCCTTGAGGGTAGTTACAGGGTAAATTAGATTTCGCGGTTTTCCGGCATTTTTCCACCTTTAGCGGCTGTCTAAAATTTTGAAAAAATATGGCTTATTTTGGACATCAAGCCGGATGTTTTCAGGTAAAAAAAATTTTCCCGTTAAAATCAGGGTCGCCACAGTAATATTCCTGATGAATTAATCACAAATAATATAATATATTATAACAGAACTGTCAACATTCATTTTTATGGAAAAGCTGTAATAAAAATATATAATAACTAACTTTTTCTGTAATGAAAAACTTAAAAATTTAAAGACTGAATTTAACTTTACTGCTTTTTTCAGTTGCCAAATTGATTAACTCCACCAGTCACATAAAAACTGTAACATTACCGACGATTATTTTTTGGCTATTCTTTCTTGTTAATTTTATACATCGTTAAATGAAAGCTATATCTGTATTTATGCATTCTACATTATATATGTGAATCTATGTTATAACAGGAATTTTAAAAAACAATGTACATCATTTCATCGCGTTTCTCGACTTTTTGTTTTATGGAGTTAGTCGATGTGTGCACTGAACGGCTCAATTAGGAGTTGAATACTATCTGAAAATATTTGTTCAATCTCGTGCAATTCGTATCACTTAGAATATTGAAAGACAACAGAAGATCGCTCGGTTAACTGAACGATTAGTTGTAACAACTGTATTTAATTTGTTTAATGTATCTGATATCTCATAAGTATTTGAGACTTTTTTTCTGTGCATAATAGGGAGCCATGTTTACATATACACTGTTACATAGATAATTTTCGTTAATTTTTATCAAAGATATACCTTTTTAACAGTTTCTGAGAACCTACTATCGAAAATCTGTTCCTGCAATAAAAACAACAATAACGCGCATAAGAATAGGAATCAGTATAAATCTATCTGTATCCGAAAAATAAGGAAAGGAAATCGAAGTATTTTGTTTAGTCAACAAAGGTAACCGAGAGCCAAGGGATCCTGCCGCACATAAATATTGCAAGCGTATGAACAGATTTCGTGCTCGAGTACCCAAACGAAATATATGATACCCCGTTACGATCCTGGCCGTGCCGAGAATTTTCATTCCATTCGACCGAAAACATCCCTTTTAGGATACAAGTTGTTGAGTTCGCGACACACAACGTTAAACTTTTTTTCTAATGGATCCCCTGACTACAGGAACTGACTTTGTGTTGAGACGACGAGGTAAACGAAGCAGTTGCAAACTAACCTTCGGGCTCGACGCTCGAAGAAGACACGGGAAATCTAAAAACTACATACCATCAATCAACAGAGACACCCTATGCAGGATCTTCCGCCTAAAACAGACCACCCATTTAATCTCATTTCGCTCTATTCAACGAGTACAATAGTGCGATATTCTAACGACCTTGGTATCCAAAACGTTTTAATTAACCCAAAACTTGTCTCAGTGAAATGAAGGAATTAACCCTAAGGCGCCGTTAAAAATTATTATTATGCCGCGTTTCAAAATAATTTTTATCAAATTTACTCGTATTCAAAAAATTTTCAAGAGCTGTTAACTGTTGCACAAATCACAAAATTTAATTTCATAATGTATAAAATGCTCCAAGTTGTATAAAATGGACCCACTGTGAGTCTAACAATATACACTTTGGATTTCCAGTTGAAATGGTTCCGACTGCGAAGGGTTAAAGTGATTGTGCGTGAGTCATATTTTCAAAAATTTTGACACAAATGCTAAAATGTAATGCGCGCATGTCAAACTGTTAAAGACAATTAAGTTCTAATAAATTAGAATATAACTGTAAATTAACTTTAATTTTGATAGTAAAAACTACACTCGTTAGTAACCGGTGCTGTTAGACCTACATCCACTCCTTCGATTGTAACTTTGGCGTAATCACCTACGAACGCTGCGTTACATCACTAAGATCACATTAAACCCCTTAAATTACAGGACCCCGAAACACTTGTCGTTATATTACTATTAGGAAGAATAACTTGGTAACCTGTTTGCGGTAGAACAACTTATACGAATCAGTTGCAGATATTTACACAAACTTGTTCTTTAAAAAATTTTTAGAAATTGAAATGAATGATCAGATTTTTAATCAAAAATATGATATTTGAAACTTTAAATAAAAAATAAAATCAATTAACGAAATATTAATTTATGAAAAATGTAATCACTTTTTCATTACCCTCAAACAATAGTTTGCCATTTGTTCCGAGAGCATTAAAACAATAGCGAAACATAAATATTCGTTTTATTTCTTAAAAGTTTCATGGCGTAGAAGTGAAACATTTGACCAATAAGACATGATTAACACTAATACAGACCATACCAGAGCAAATAACCAGTTTCACCTGTGCTATTTTGAAATTGTTGAAATTACAAAGACTCCTTGATAGGAAATGATTGAATAAGTTTCTTAATTCCAGCATACATTACATTGAATATAATTAATCGGATTAATGATACATCAAATTATACATCTGTACACATATATATACAATTTTATAACTTTTCCAATGAAAAAATTACATTTTAATTTTCAGTAAGTTGTTGGAATGTTCTGAGAGTGCATTTCAGCTGAATGAAAAATAGCTAGAATATCGTGACTGTTAATGAATAACAACGAATATGCGGAATGATTAAATGAATGAATCACAGATAAGGTATTCCAATACTTTTAAGCTTTCAAATAGCTTTTTCAAATAGTTTTCAATTTTTCTTCTTCAATATATATCATCTTTCGTTTCACAAACTTTACATTTCACTTTTAGCTGCTTGTTTAAGTTCTGAAATCAATATTTAAAAATTGAATCAATTTCTGTTTCTTTCAACAGAGATGGGAGGGTGAGAGAGGGAAAAAGAGCGAATAGGGGAAGCTTGAGAAAAATAAAAGGAAGTAGGCTAAAATGAATTTCTTATAAAACTGCACTATAGCAGCAAAGAAAAAGAGACAATAATAAATTCAAGATATAAACAGCGTGTTTATTAAGATATATCTTTAATGACTTTAATTTCCAAGTATTCAACAGAAAATTTTCAGGTCTCCACGTTGTTACAATTTTGTATCTGAAGAACACGGCTGATTTATCATTTACGTGCAGATAAGGTTAACTTATTCCTTGCTTACTTGTACTTAGCACTATAACTATCGAGCAATAAAGACTGGTTTACACTTCTAAAAATAACAATCAAAATAAATTAAAATTGCTATCTAAAAATAACAAGGTTTATCAAGACGTTATGTAAAACAAAAAATGAGCTTAAAGTATCTAAACTCATAAATCTTTAACTGATAATAGTGGATCTTAATGTACTGAATTATTTTCACATATAACGTGATGTTACAACAGCACACAACATTTTTTCAATTCATAATTGTATTATTTTATCAGTAGTTCTATAATATACTATTAAAGATCTTTTCTAGTTATACACATAAGTACGTATATTTATATATTAACTAAATTTAATATACAACGAAAATATGATGAAAAATGATATATATTTATGTCATCTACTTAATGACACGACAGAGCATCGTGCTGATGCGAGTACAAAGTTTACATTCCAACTATTTGCCGTAAAAGACGAGATGATTAATCAATTAAAAGGTTAAACGAATGTTGTTCCACTAAGCACTTACTGTTAACCTGAGTTAATAGAAGAACATCGGTGACACTACTTAAGCTTCGCATTAAGCTTAAGGCGACATATAAATAGAACGTTTAATGTCAAAGAGATCATGTCAATTTCGGCAAAACGTTTCCATGGTACGTCGACAATATTGCCAAGCGTTCTCGACACATTATAAATTAAAAATGAGCTGTCGAATTTTTATATATTCTGTAGTACAATATGTGTTATGGACAAGCTAAAAATCAATACAAAACAAATATAAATTAGAGCACCGCGATATAATCAACAACAAATGATCACAGTAGTTAATATAGCAGTATATTTACTTCTAATTAAAAAGAAGATAAGAATTTTTATTCAGTCTTTGAAATTATAGAAACCATATTCGACAATCGTTATGAACGCGACTGTCGTAATGTCGGAGGGAGATTTTAAAATGTTTTTCACTCTCGTATCGGATTTAAAGAATTCTTAATTGCAAGCTTCGTTAGTCAAATAGCTTCGCGTTGGTCGTTCCAGCTACAACTTCAGCTGGAACAGTTTTAGGCAGTCTTAAATACGAATTTTTAATACTTCGAAATCGAGTTCATGAATTCCTATTACTCGTAACGCAAGATTTTTCCACTTCGCATTACTGCCTCGTATTCGCGACAAATGGCGGTGATGACTCCACAATGACAGTCAATTGAGAGTTAAATAACTTTGAATAACAACGAAAGACGTTTGCATTTGACAATTGCTGTATGATTTGAAAATTAATGCTGCCCTATGTCGTTTAAAAAAGTAAATTTCGCAATTCTTTTCTTTTGTCTTCATAATTGCGCAGATGTTCTATTTCCAAGGTGACTGAAGCTTGGTTTGGTAGGAATGTATTTCGTTTCGTAGTTAAATACTGCTACGAGCGTGGTATGGCAAATATGCTCTCTTCGGTAAAATTACTTTTGATAACAGGCCGAACTTAACGACGCGATAATTTTTAAAACGCCGTTAACAATTAGAAAAGGACACGAGCAAAATATTTACAACACAGTGAACAATGGGAATAAGAAGATAAAACGACATAGAATATTACTAAATACTGAACTACCTATCGTTGTCAAGGATTGGTACAATTCTCTCGTGAACAAAAATTCTGGTATTTATTCTAACGACTTTGTCCCCTATTTTTAATTTTCTTCTAAATGTTTCCCGGATCGGAAAGGAAGTATAAAATCTTTTGGAAAGATACACACTTTCCGAATCCAATGAAATTACTCGAATATTTGTTTGCAAGATTTGTTAGATTTATTTATTACTTTTAATATAGTGCGACCGTCGTCGCAGGGACAAGATAAATAATCATTATTGAAACGGGGCAATAATTCTACCGATGTAAGGCAAGTAGGGATGATCGATTTGTTATCTCGAAGAAACCAATAGAATTTCTTCTCCGAACAAATTATTCTTACTTCGGTTTTTTTGGTAAACAATCAATTTCGATGCTTTCTGTGATAATTTAAAAAGTTTCGTATATTGTATAATAGTTACTTGAAAATGTATTTAAAAAAAGCGTTTTATAATATTAGTGGAAAATGTCCACGTAAGATATGACAATAAAATAATTCGATTATCCACTTAAAGCGCATAAAAGATAGAAAATTTCACTGAAATGATGTTATTTGAAAGCCTAGGAAAAACGAAGGAAATTACTTTCACTTCGTATGACGTAAAATTCCAGGATCGTTTGACAGACTTTTTACAAAATATTACATCATAGTATCTACGTAGTATCCCGAATTCAGTAGCGAATTAAGCGTTACTGTGGAAAATATGTAGCTTGTCATTCGAACCCAAAAGATGAGGAAATTATTGTTAAAATTCTGTGACTTACCGCCGTTCTTGATGTCCTCCTTCGTTTCATCCCCTACCGGCTGAACGCTCTCCTTGCTCGTGTTGCATCCCATTTTCACTCTTATTCCTTTCCCGTATCTATATTCCTTCTATCCTCGAATTGCAAACGCCCACCGTTGCGTTGGTCGCGACACTCACCGTATAATTCGCAATTATGATCGACTAAGTGCTTTCCTCGTTAACATCGAACCGTCGAATAAAACGACGTGATTACGAAACTCTCGTTGCACTGGAAATAATCAAAAACCAAAAATCCAAAGAATCAAGAATAAATTACGGCCGAATCACCAACGGCAGGAAGAATATACGTTGCGTTGCAGCGTGGCGGGACGAGAGATCACAGTCTATTTATTTGATAGAAAAGATGATCGGCGTTTTCGAAAATTTGCTTCTGCTCGGAGAGTGTCGGGGGTGAACGACACGGCGTGGTACCGGCTCCTGTACGAGGTCCGTCAGGACGAGGATACGCGATGATTTTACGCAATTGATTCGGCTGGACGTGTCGTAGCTTCGGACCGGTCGACGGTCCCTTCGGGTGGCTATAAAAATCGGCGTACTAAAATATTATTTAATATTTATGTAACTACCGGCAAACACTAAACTCTACTCTACGGATGTACCACGAACACAAGTTCCGTCGACGTCGCGAGACGTACTGACACTGTCGACGACCCTGCCCTTGCGTCGCGACTACCCGAGTCGATATATATTCCTTTACGATCTTGGTGCGCGCACACATCCACGTTCGTGTGCGCGCGATCCAATAACAATGTGTGTACATTTACACCGGATCGGGCACAAACACGGCTTAAATCAAGCGACAGCAATTACAACCGGTAGCCACGTAATGCCGAGCATAGCGGCTTTTATTTCTATTTCGTTTTCTTCTAAGCTTCGCGATTTTCTTTTTACAGTTTTCGTTTTTCGTTCATTGTTGGCTAGGTAAATTTGACCCGCCACATTACCCCTGCTATCCCATCCAATCGGCCGCCACTCCCAACTCCTGTATACCATCCAAAGAAGAACTTTTTGCGAGCTACGATCGATTTCATAAACGGATACTCCGATGCGAGCTAGACTGCTGCCAGACAGGCGCCGACTCTCAGGCATTCCTCTCGTTTTCTGGAACGAATATCGATTCCGCGGTTTTGATAATCCTCTACGATTCAGTACCGCTGATGATTCATGCCTCATAGACGCGACCCATGCATTCGTTTTATAGCAATGCGTGACTCTCGCTGCGAATTGCACTGACAAATAGCTGTGCTCGTAATGCTACATTCGCGGCCTACAAGCTTTCTCAGGATATTATAAATAAACAACGAGCACAATAAGCCTGGACAATGAGTTGTAGGAGATGTTTATTCAGTGAAGATCACCCAGATAATACTTTACAATCTTTAAGTGACCACGGTTGATTAACGATCGATACGTGGTGTATTGACCAAAGTTCAATTTGTACAAAACAAGAAGTGTGTACATTTTACATGTCAGAAGTACTCCACTTATATGCTTCTTCTTGAAGAGCTGTCCTCGCGTTTTGCGCTTCGAACCACTTTTTCTCGTAGCCATTGCTTCTGTCGACACCGTCCCAACGGTAACCAGGTTTGATACCGAATCGATTTGGCATGAAAGATCCCTCGTAAGTTGGTCGATCTAAAACGATAACATACATATTTAATAAATCAGAGATTTTGAGTTTTCGATATGAATTCGCTGGTTTCATTTTTATACAAATGCATTTTAAGATTTAGATTACAAACAGAGAAACAAGATTTTTAAATCTTATTTTTCTTGGTTAAATTTTCTAAAATATTTAAAATATAGATTTCGTGTTCACCGCGATTGACCCAAGGTTAAGATGTATAAAAATGTGTTTATTATACCTGGTTTTCTCTTTCCCTCCTTAATCTGTTTCTGTTTAATATATTCCAACATCGGATCGCCTTCTCTTTCTTGTTCTCTGAGTCTTTTATCCAAATCAGCATCATCTGCATATCTTGCAAGTGGCTTACTCATTTCGTAGAGATCGTCTTTTAATTTTTCTTCACGATCTTCGACTTGTTTCAACCTGAGTGATCGCATTTTTTTAACATCAATATTATACAATTTAATACAATTCTATCTTTCAAATTTAAATTAGAGTTACTTACCCCTTTCCCCACTTAGCATACTTTTCATTCAATTCTGTCTGTCGCTTCTGTTTCTCACGTTCCTCTGCTGCTTCTGCTTCTAAATTACGTTTTCTACCCGTTTTGGTATCCCGTAGGATTGCAGCCTGACCAACGCCAGTGACTTCTTTACTTAGCTAATAAATAGAAATCAATTTCATATAATGATATCAATTTCATATCAATGTCATATAAATAGAAATAGAAGAAAGGAAAATAGATGAATACCTTGCTAAAGTGTTCAGCTTCTCTTTTTTTATATGCTTCTGTTTCCTCTCGTAATGCCCTCGCATCTTGCAAGCCTGCTGCCTTTCCATCTAATGTTTTCTTCATTCGCTTTTCGCTATCTTCTATGTCATTTCTGTGCTTCGAAACCAACTTTTTATGATTGCTATAATCCCTTGTAGATTTTTCCTTTCTGAAAACATCGTCAGACTGATATCTAGTGTCTCTTTTCTTTTTCGACTTGTACATATCTCTACCATCTTCCTTAGATTTGCTTCTACTTCTATCCCTGTTCCATCTACAAGATGGACTTGTATTCAAATCAGGATATCTTTTTTCTGACCAAGTATTTTTATCGGAATGCTTATGACGTTTGCTCTCTTTGTGTGAACTTGCATGCGAATCTTCATGCTTGTGTCTTCTAGTGTGTCTGGATGGACTAAAACCAGAATTACCATCCCTGTACCTTTGTTTGGTACTTGAATATGAATCTGCCTGTTCTTCAAATCTTCTTGGTGGACTTAAGTCTGAATCAGAATCCTTTCTCGATTTTTTAGAATTTAAATCTGACTTTCTTTTCTCATACTCGCCTTTTTTAGTTTTTCTTGGTGGACTTAAGTCAGAATCAAAATTTTTATTCTTATTCCTTGGTGGACTCAAATCTGTATCGCTTCTACTCGTATGTTTTATCACTTTCTCAGACTTGTGTTTCCTATTCTTTCTGGGTGGGCTTAAGTCAGAATCATAGTTTGTAGATTTAGTCTTTCTAGGTGGACTTAAATCAAAATCGTAATTCTTAGATTTAGACTTTCTCGGTGGACTTAAATCGGAATCATAATTCCTAGATTTAGACTTTCTAGGTGGACTTAAATCAGGGTCATAATTCTTCGATTTGGATTTCCTGGGTGGACTCAAATCAGGATCATCATTTCTAGATTTAGACTTTCTAGGTGGACTTAAATCAGAGTCATAATTCTTTGACTTGGATTTCCTGGGAGGACTTAAATCAGAATCATTGTTTCTAGAGTTAGACTTTCTAGGTGGACTTAAATCAGAGTCATAATTCTTTGATTTAGATATTCTAGGTGGACTTAAATCAGAATCATCGTTCTTAGATTTAAATTTTCTAGGTGGACTTAAATCTGTCTCATAATTCTTAGATTTAGACATTCTAGGTGGATTTAAATCAGAATTATAGCCTTTGTTATGATTTCGTCTCGGTGGACTCATATCAGAGTCCTGAATTTTCTTTTTCCGTCTTGTATGTTTTTTGTTTTTATGAGAAGACATTTCAGCATCTGAACCACTATCACTACTCCTTTGATAGTTCTTATTATTTGAGTTAGTATGCTTTGTAGATTCTTTTCTGGGTAAGTTTGAATCATTGTTGGAATCATTTGCAATGTATGTTGATCGCTTGTTCTCCTTGTATTGACTTGTAATAGTTAGATCTCCATCTTCACTATTAGCTATAATTTTCCATCGTCTTTTATCTGTAAAATCAACTGGTCCACGTTCGTCCACAATACCAGCAATTTGAGGTGCATCTTCTCCATCAATGAAAATATCAATTTCATTATCGTCGATTGGTCTCATATTCTTCAGGTCTATGTCATCGTCAATGATTTTTACTCTGCAAAACACATCTAAGAATTTGTGCAACGAAATAAATAATCTCCTTAAGTAACTTATTATTTTCTAAATTTGGGGTAGGTATTGATTTTATGTATTGCAAGGTTAGTGCATTCCTTCTTCTAGTTAAATTAATCTTCAGTATTACTGTATGATAGAATCAAAGAAATGACAGGTAATAGAGTATATTTTTGTCACGTTTCATTACATAAAAGTTTCAAACTATTTCACCCTAAAATTCCAGGTGCGTGAAACAATCATTATAACCTAAAACACAAAGGTTTCTTCTTGAAACTGCCATGGAAAGGTATGACGTTCTGAAATTAGTACTCACGTCTTTGCTCCTACATTAAGCCTTTTCTTTTTCCTCTTTTTCCTGTCGTCGCCATTTCCCGAAGATAAATATTTCTTCAAATACGCTTTTTGATCTACAACTTTCTTCTCCATTTTCTTCACACTAAAAACATCCACGACGCATAGCAGTCCTTCAACTGATTCAGGTAGTAATGTCTCCCCGTAGCGAGCGTTTTCTACTCCCTCCTTCCGAGCGCTTTTATCGCCCACCATTTTAATGCGCATTCAGCTCGCGCAGTTAGTTTAGAAAAAGAGCGCAATATGACTGCAAGAGACAAAACCAGCGTGCTTTATGTATAGTGTACACACGGACGACTTGTATTTTTCAAACCAAAATGTATCATGGCGATAGACTATAATGGCGAGAAACGAATTATAATAATTAAAAAATTTTCAAATTCAGAAATAATAAATTTATTACTGTAAGAAGTTCGATTTCTAATACAGGCTATTAGATTTGCATATTCAAAAGTTCTTGTTGATTCGCGGTCAACCACTACCATAATTAATTTCGGCGCGGAGATAATCTACAACCGTCAATTTGACTTTCTTGAAATTATATACTCAACTAATTCGTGGTACTATTCCGTTGTAATATTTAATCGATACACTTAATCATTGGGTTATTCGATCATTTTGCTAATCGGTTATTCGGCTATTCGATCATTTTGTTAGTCGGTTATTTATTTAATCTGTCAATTGGCTAATCGGTTATTTGTCAAATTGATCTAATGAATGATCTAATGAATAATTTGATTATTCGGTCATTTTAACAATCGGCTATTTGGCATTTTACAAATCAGTTATTTATTTAATTGTTCAGTTGGCTAATCGATCATTTGGTTATCCGATCATTTTTTCAAATGATTATTTGGTCAATTGGTCTTTTAGCTATTCGGTTATTTGCCGATTCGTTAATTTATCTATCGCTCAATTAACTACTCAGTCATTTGCCTATTCGATAATTTGTGTAATCGATTATTTGTCTATTCAGTCATTTGTTTAATCGGTCATTTTAGATTAGTTGTGCTCATTCGTTATTTTCCCACTCTTTCTTTGATTATTAGAGCAGCACTGTGTCGCCAATAAATCGTCAACTAATCAGAGCAAACAAAATTTCTGTATTATCCTCCCTAACGGATCGAGCTATGACCTATAGGTAACAGAAGTAAAACCCACTTCGTGGCGCTTACACTCGAGGGCGCTGGAATAGGCATTAAATAAGAGTGCGACTTTTAAAATAAAGATAACCGTTCATATTTTTTCTAAAGTTTGTCTTTATCATTTGTTGTTAAATTTACGTCTCAAACGCTGTTGTATCAGCAATTCAGAATTTAGATTCTAAATAAGAAATTCAGATATCTATTCGAAGGAATGTTATTAATAATACATTTATTATAAAATAAAATAAAATAAAATAAGATACAATTTTTACGAAAATTACCAATATTATTTCTTAATGTTGTTATTCCTTAATATATCCTCTAATACGTTTAATTTAGTACTTCTCTGGATCTTTAGTACTGACAGTAATAAGATATGAAATAGTACACAAATATTTTAATTTCAATTTTTTTACTAATTAAAAATTAAATAGAGCTACTTTCCATTATTTCTCTAATTGTAGAAAATATAACAGTTTACCTTACAGTAATTAAGATGTAGATACGGTAGTTAAAAGTTAGAGAAACAGTAATTAACAGTAATTGTTGACTACGATTAAATTATACGTAGCAGCCATACGAATAAATATTTTCCAATGTTTTGGTGAAAAATTGTAAGTCGAAACGTAATTGCAGATTTCCTCTAGTTCACATTTTCATAGTAATAATATTGTTTCATTGATCATTCGTGTAGAATTACACACAAGCAATACTACGTCTACGCAACAGTTTTGAAACGTTCAGTTCCACCAAAACAAGAAACCGAAAATGGCGCGAAATTTAAGGATCGCTCTTTTTCCGTCGCTGTGTGCACTTAGCTGCACCAAAGCGTAACTTGCGTAGCACATCGACAACATTTCGAAATCAAGATATTTAAATAGGCCCAACTACAATGTAGCACAAGTTATCGTCACGGTTCTATGAGCATTGCCTAAAGCGGTCTACTCATCGAGTAATCTCGCGAAATCTTTCGCCGATATATCAAATGCCTCATGAACGTCCCGATGTTCGGTTTAGCGGACACGCACGGTGCATGCGGAACTACTAACCAGTTTTCATTGACCGGTTGGCTTGCCGCAAATTCGTGCTTTCGGCGAGCTTATCGTCCGAACGCATCTGGTCCCAGCTACGAGGAACGATCTATGGTGTGCCGATGCCACGGTACCAGACGAACCTTATCGACCCTGCCGATCAACTATGTATAAATACTTGTACGTACCGTGCGGGTGAAACGTGACGGTAACCTGGCGAAGGAGAAGGATCTAATCCGACATAGGTGCACGAGAAACTAGAAGCGGTACCCCCTGATTGGCTGAGAGTGGGAAAACAGGTAGGCACGTCGTCTGGAAGTGGAAACGCGACAAGGTAGGGGAGCGAAAGTGAACACAGCTCCAAGAATGGGCAGGAAGAGACGGGCACCTTTAGCCTGCGGCTGAAACTTTGACGGATAATATAGTGTGGAAGCGTCGCTTATGCACGTTTCACCGTGGACTCGTTGCATTTCGCGCCTCCTACCCGTCGTTGACCGGTTCAAAATCGGCAGGCGAGTACAGGGAAAATGAGATTGTGGAAAAAGAGCGTCGCTCCGTCGAGGAAAGCCTGCTGCTGGCCAGTCGAATGAGATTCCCGCGACCACGGTCCGAACAGAGGAACGCAGCGTGTGCAAGGTTATGGGTGTGCTGCTGGTACGATCCAGTGGATGTCAGTGAGGATCACTGACATCTATGCAGTCGTCGTTGAAGAAAATTTTGTGCTAGCGACTCGGTGCATAATCAGTTAACGCGCAACTGTTTGGAAGTGAACGCGATACGTCGTCTCTCGTTGTCGATCACAGCGATCGCGATCAATCGGGATCATGACGCGAAAGTTGAGCAAGTTCTTGATACTTTTCGACAACACGAACCTCTTGTACTTTCCCGGCCACTTTTTGTCTGGCCGGGTAATCATCGAGTTGGACGATGAGGCATAGTAAGTACGCGATTTATTTCTTACAAATAGGTCGCGATTCATTTGCATTCATGGCATCTGCAGATTCTTCAAATGCAAGGACACGTATAAATTGATTAGCTCTAATTGTATTCTTTACTTTTTTCTTACAATAAGTAATTCTCTAATTGAAGACAGAAACTATTTATGGATTTCGTGAACCTATCACGTGATGATAGTAGTGGTACCAAATGTTGCAATAGTAATGCAACTATCCTAGTAAAGTAGAAGATGTAGCGCGGGGTATCCTTAAGTAGATAAAGATTGTCTGACTAGTGTAGATACCCTTCCTCATTCATGAATTAGTGGTGTCAAACAAAAACACACATTGTATAATAAATTCGATTTAGTGACATCTTACAAACAAATTAATTTTCATTATGTAATAATGTGTGCGACCGAATACATATGAAATTGTACAAATTATGTCAAATTAAGTACGTTTTTGCAGATGCACACCAATTGTATTTAATTTCTTTACAGACGATTGGTACGTTCCACAAATAAATCAAAACACGTTGGTAATTTGTATTTTTAATACCTCTTGTGTCATACACTTCGAATACGTAACCATAACTACGCCTACGCTATTGCTCAATTGGAATCGCTGAGTTGCGTGTTTTCATTCTACTAGAATCAATTAGGCGCAACTTAGGATACCTTCATGAGCAATATCGATAATAACTTTCGTATGACTCGCTGACATATTTACTAATATATTTACGTCACAATTCAGAGAAATTAAAAAATTAAAGAATCAACAAATAATATAAATGCAATACAAAATCAACGTAAACATAATGATATAATTAAATGTCACATTCGCGATATACATCATTAAAGTTAACGATGCAATTAAAGGTCTTTAAAATGTTATAATCGATTCGATATTGAACAAATATAAACGAATTGTATCTAAAAAAATTTGTACAGCTATCGAAACTTTAAGAAACTTAATATATTTACTATATGAACAAATATAGCCTAAACGGAAATGTTAATTGGTCGAAATACAATTAATTATTTCCTCTGTCTCCTTACCTTCGTCTCGTTGATAACAAAAATTCGGGAAAATAATGTACTAAGATCCGAAGAAAATTGAAATTTTGATTAACCTGTTTCGTGCTGTTTTTACACTGGCTTTCACGTTGATCATTTGATATTTTATTAAAACTTTATATATTATATAGCAAACTTATTACGACCATTTCTTGTGGTGCAAATTAATTATTTAGTTTTAAATTTGTTATTATAAATAATTTTTTTTAGCAAATTAAATAAATATTTAAGTATGTACCATTAAGTATATATACGTGGCACGAAACGTGTTAAGTAAGACATAATAGAACTGAAATTTGCAATATTATACTGTAACCATTATATTTCGTAAACATTAGAAATTATAAATAATACATTTTTATATGCGAAAGATAAAAATTGAGGAAACGTAATTCTGGACGTTGCTCTTTGAGTCAACCCTATGTTTAATTCGCATAAAGGAGATGCTCGAAAGTTACGGAATTTACCAATGTTAAAGCAATTTCTTATACGAACAAAATCTTATTTGAATAACATACTTTGTGTATTACAGCGTTTCAGGATTGCATTTCCATGTCATCGGCGAAGGAGTGGTCCGCGTACGCAGTCAACGCGCCGAGAGGGTTTACGACAAGGAAAACTACATAGATTTTCGTATGAGATTACTAGGGGAACCAGGTAATGAAAAGAGATTACATTGTGATGCATTTAATGCAATCAGTAGACTATCGATTTTGATCGAAAACAAAAATTGCGTAAAACAACTAGAAATTACAGAGTAGCTTCTCAAGGATTTATTTTTCCTCTGATTGCTTTGCACTTGAATAGCGACTCTGAGGCATCAATCAAAATTTACCGTAACTTCAACAACTTTTACGATTTTAAATCGACGATCTAACCAAATATAATCATTTTGAACGCGGTTGTCTTATGTGTAGATTTTTTATCGGCAGCGTCTCAAATTTCTAAATAAGTTGCTGCAGTTGTATCTCAGAAAATGTGCAAACAAATGATGTAAAAGAAACAATGTTCTCTGTGCGACTGTCTAGTAGCAGTCTAATACAACTACACGAAATGGTATGCATACGATCGAACGCTACCTCCACATAATCGTGAAAGAGAAAAGAATTCGTGGTGCATTCTTTGGACGCGTGCGTATTTAAATTCAGCAGCGAGACAGTCTTGTATAGAATATTTTTTTCATACAATCGTCCGCCGCACCTGTGGTTCATGCACAGCATAATAATGCCAAAACTGTTCTTTGTTTTCCGTTCGCCGTTCGATGACACCGCCACCCCAGGAGAAGGACCGTCGCTTTTATCGCCGGGAATTCACAGCTTTCCATTCAAATTAGGTCTGCCTCTGGGTTTACCGTCCACTTTCTTGGGCAAACATGGCTGGGTCCAATATTATTGCAAGGCTGCACTCCGCGAGCCAGGTGGCCTCACGCACAAGAATCAACAAGTGTTCATCGTGATGAATCCCATCGATTTGAATTTAGAGCCGCCCATCCTAGCAGTGAGTTTCTTCTTCATTATAATGTTGATCGTATCGCGTTTCACGTTTATACGTTTCTTTCGTGTGATATAACGATAGATCAAAATCCTTCGGGAAACTATCCGTGTATAATGATAGTATTCCGGTCGTTAGGCTGAATTTGAATATTTATGCTTGTATATGTATTGGGTTGGGGAATAAGTTCGTAGCGTTTTTATATTTTCTTTTATTTTACAACGATTTGTTGCTGTTTGACAAAGTGTATAATATTCATTCGATAGAGCTGTTTCTGCTCTACGAAACTATGCTAATCGTCTTTTTAAGTCATTTAATTCATTATTACTTTTGAAACTGTAGCAACACACGGTCGGCGACCGTAATAACCATTCGATCTGTCCGCTTACAGATTCCAAGGATTTAGCGAAAAAAAACATTCCTTGACGTTTGCAAGGACGCAAATTACATTATTCTTTTATTTATTTATTACTTTCACGTAATAAAAAAAATAATAAATAATAAATAGTAAATAATGGATTAATTTATTGTTATAGCTATTAACACAGTTTTATAGTTATATTGCTTGTCTTTAAAATTGTTAGAGAAGATATCGAATGAACAAGATACATATTGAAAAGAACATTTGAACACACGGACGGTGGGCTCGAATCAATTTAGACCTAAAGTATAAATATTGTCATTTGACTATTTATTTTCTAACAATTAATACAAATTTTCATTTAGAAAATGTACTTTAACACATTGAGCGCCGCGTCAAATATGGGTGATACTAATTTCTGATCAATTTTGAAAATATTTGAAGAAACTACATTTGACTAGAATGTTTCGGATGCGAAAGAGTTCTAATGCCACATCCCATGATAAATATTAACTTTCTAGTTTCGCTTTAAATAATTAAAATGCTTTAACTATGTGTATATTTTAGTGGCTGATTGTCGGCATTGAATGTGTTAAAAGTTATATTGAAACAAAGTGATAAAGAAAATTATAAATAATACTGAGCATACTCGGTTACATCTTTGTCAAAAAAGTTCGTTAAACAAATGTGAATTACCTAGAATGTGAAGATCTTCTTACATGCAAGGTATTAATATTTTACCTAAATTCGAATCGGTAGAATGTCCGTTTGAGGTTTTCATGGCAGATCGATGCTAACCAAAAAATTCCAATTTCAAATGTTTAAAGTACACTGACGTCGAATCAATCACTATGATTTACAAGAAATTATTTTCTCGCAAAAGATAAAAACACCTAGATAAACCACGTAAAATGAACAGGTTTTTATAATAATATAGTGTATATCGCATGATCACGCTAAAGGAGAAAAATATTAGAAATCTGAAAAACATGTCAGGAACAAAAGACTCGCAAAAATTCAGAATTATGCGTAACTGCACAATAAAAATCGTTGAGTTCTGTATTTACAAGATACCATTCAGTATACGACAATATTTATTTATTCGTTCTAATTTACGTTGCCCTTGTTCGTACGTAAGTTCACTATAATTTGTGTATCGTATGATTTCATGGTGGCGATTATTTGCCAATTATGAATCATTCAGCTTACACTTTCTACCTCAACCGTACAATTAGATAGTTCCATGATACTAACGAAGTTGTGCATCGTAGATTGATAGACGTTGGCTGATTTTACCTTAGTCAGAATTACCCTAACATGACACCGAACAGGACAACCACTTCATTTGTAATTTCATCGCGCGCAACATATCCATTAACTTCTAATCTTTGTATAATAGCACCCTAATAAGAGAATCATCATCGTCTCGGAAGATATCCCGACCGAATTTAGTACATTTCGAGCTTCCACGAGTGAGAAGTAGGTGCACAACGCGTAATTTACCATTAATGGTCGTTCCAATTATATATAGATTAATACGGTAACTCATAAATTGGATGTCGCCTTGAAATACTATTTAAAGGTTAGTAATTAATATTACGACCATCGCGAACCATTTAACGAGAAAATATGCTAGAGAACTTTGGAAAATCTCCCGAAGAACATGTTTTTTTTTCATGCACGCTTTCTTCGTTGCACGCGATTGAGGGGGCACTACTGGAGGTGATTTAGCATAACCGAGTTCTGGATAGTGGTTACCGACCTGCGTAGAAAACGATCACGATTCGTGACCCTTATAATTATGCAGCTTTTTCATTTCCTCGATCAAAGTTCGAATGGGGTAAGATAATATTATTAGCGAAATTATGAATCGGTGATCTCGCAACAGATAATTTTATTTAGAAACCTTTTCCGTACTTCTTTTTCGTAGTAATGCTACACGATACCTTGTGTAATATCGTTTTCCTTTGTGTTTCTAAATACTTCGTGGCCGTGTTACTTTTGCAATACCTTAAGGGAGTTACATTTGTTTGTTCATTTAAACTGAGCGCAAAGGAATGAGCTGTTCCCGTGTAAGATCATAGAGATATATTTACATATCCCGATAACATGTAATATAAGATAATTATTACGTAGGCATGTGACATTCAGCTGCGAACGCGACCGCATTGTTGGATCAACTGTATAGTCATATTGAATGCACACGCTTCGTGTTGCATAATCGAGAGGTTTCTATGTAACAAGTGATAGCCAATAGTATCGATAACTTGTTGGACAGAAAGAAATACGTGAAATTAAAAGTTTTCTACGATATAAGCATAAGTATAATAGTAGTTTGTGTATAACTACGTACATGATGTTTTTATAGATTAATAATTGAATTAAATATTTCACTTTGTATACCCAAATCGGAAATGTCATAATAGGAATATAATTAATTGATTGATAGACGCAATAGGAATGCAATTAATCGGACCGTTTTTTTAAGAATTCGTTCATAAATCGTTATTGCAACAACATTACCCATACTAACGAATCGGATATAATTTCGTGCATCTAGTATCTTTTTATTGATTGGGTCACATCCTTCATTGATTCTACATAAATATTGCATGCTACAGATAATTTTATCGACAAGTCGAATAACCTCGCGTTAAAATTATTGCATCTTTGCTAAGCATTTTATTTGCAAAAGTGAAACGTACTACAATGACTACGTGTTTTTTTAACAATTAAATTGAGAGACAACTCTTCATCGTTAATCAGAAAATGTATTGTATAAAGCTAAACTAAAATTGTTATTAATTTTAAGCAGAATGAAATTCTATCTTGAATTTTAAGCAGAATGAAATTCTATCTTGTATTTTAGCAATTTGCACATGCCACAATGCATAAAGATTTACACTTTATTAACTGTTTGTTTGTTCTACAGATTGATTTTACAAATATCATTTTGAAGTTAGTGCTTTAAACTCAAATTTCTAATAAATATTGCTAAACATTGCTATAAATATCTAACAAAATAGACATCGTCGTTTTGAAATTTTTATCATAAGCGATCATACAATATCGGGAATTTTTACTTCCGAGTTACTATTACAAAAAAAATTAATCATTATTTATCGGTCTTATATCGGTTTTGAAATAGTGTCATATCGATAGTTAGATCAAAATACAGATATACAATGTATAGCAGTGTCAAATATCACATTGATGCATACTATATTACTAAGGATTGGTAGTTGGTAAATAGAAGTTTAAATCTTTTGGTTTCGACTTGCATTTATTTTATATTGTAGCTAATATACTGTAGTTGACTTTCAGGCAGAAAAGAAATGAAAATTGATAAAATAGTGGTCGTGAAACTGATATGGCAAGCAATACGGAAACCGCAATGAAAATAGATAATAGTTTTATTTTTATAATTCCGAGTAGTTGTAATTCTAGCGTAAAGTGCGTGTGTTTTCGACTTTGTTAGGGAATTATTTGCAAAGAACTGTTGTGCCTTTTTGCAGCCAAATTAACAATGCTTATTTGTACGTGTTTCAACAACGTTTTGAAATTATTTAGAACAAAAAAAGTTAAAATTAATGACACTGCATGCTTTAAAAAATTGTCGCTTTTAAGAGAAGTTGTCTCACGATGTTCACCACTCCGGCCATTTTGCTAGAGTGTATGACTTCACTCTCTTAATTAGTATGACTATAACTAGAACAAAAGAGAAAAGTCGGTAATTAAAAAAGTGGCGATAGTTTGAAATTCGAGTGTTGGCTTTCACAATTTTTGTTATATTTCAGAGACCAAAAAATACAGTAAAAAATAAAACTTTTTGTGAATTCGAATAGGGGCTGTATCCAGACGTGTATTAAATGTGTACTTAAAATGTTGAGTCAATTGGTCGAGTAGGTTTCGAAGCATCATGGACACCAATCTGAAAAACAGTTTCGCGAAAAATGTCTTTTACTTTACAATTATACCCCTGGTTATTATTGTAAACCCGAGGGAATATATGTTGAAAAATAGACAAACTAGCATAATATGTATAGATAATAATATGAGGTCGTCGTATCTTTCAAACAACCATAACTTCGTTAATTTTGCGAGTGCGCATCTAATGTTCCAGAGATGTACCTTTGAAACTGTATTCTTCAAGAATAGGCAAACGAAAACAGTTGATTTTTTCAAAAGTTCACGCTAGAATACTCACGTGAAGCAATAGTAAAATATGGAAAAGTTTACAAGATTTATTTTCAAACCCGTCTTGAATCATTGTTGACTACAAAGTCTATTGATGATATCATATTGCAATATTTCGTAGATTGAGTTGGAAAATGACAATCGTTAAATAAATTGTAAGTACCTAAATACATACTTTATACAACGCGTGGTATGAATAGAAAACTGACGAATACAAAGAGGTTTGCAATATGATAATAAAACTTTTCGTAAAAGTTAACAGTTCGCCAGAGGTGCCGGGTTATTTTTAACAACAGAACCTTTTACATTTTATTTCATAATGTCTGAGGTATAGTAATTCAGCTTAGGTCAAACGTGACTCGACCCCGTCTTCCGACTCGTCATCCGACCATTCATTTTCCGACTGTTAAACGTATAATATAAAATTTCTTATAAATAAAATAATATAAACTTTGTCAACAGCAACCAGCACGACAAGAAATCGAACAACGGGTCGGTGTTTCCTGTGTCTCGGGAGGTCCTGTCTTTTGTAGGGTGAGTCTAGACAGAGGTGGCTACGTACCCGGCGAAACTATTGGCATTTCTGCGACCGTCAGCAATCGGAGCAAGGTATGTATTGCATTTCAATTCGATAGTTAATCGGAAGAATATTTAACATCGAAGCAAAACCGGCATTAATACGATACTATCGAGTGTCGTTTAAAACGTGAGCATTTCGCTGAATTGTTGCAATCGCGAGTCAAGTTCATAATAGAGTGCGGTGCGTAATTATGATACCACCCAAATTTTTATTCGTTTATCGACATTGGAGTAGGAATGCAAAAAGATGAAGCGTGGGTGGTGAAACAATGTGACGAAAAATAAATTTAAATCTTTTGAGAACGGTTTGAACTCCGTATTATTCGCAATACTGTTGTAATGATAAGATTTCTTTTTACGCTGTATATTCTTCGTACTCCTTTGTCGCCTATTGTATTATCGATGCCGAATTCAAGAAATACGTTAAGATGGCTCTGTTTAGTTATTAAATCTTAATAGAAAAATTATTATATCTTAATAGAAAAATTCTTTTCAAAATTTTAGAAATTTTTATTACCGAAGAGTTTTTGTTCTTTAAAATATATGTATTAATCGCATTTACTTTAACATAAATTTCCTCTTTGCAATATTTTATATAAATAAAAACTAAGGCGAGTTCGCTATTATTATTACATATCACAAATTCGACATCAACCATTTTAATCGAAACTTTCTTCGCATACCATTTAATTTGCCTATTTTTAGTAAAGATCGTCATATAATTTTATGGTTAATAATTCTAATAAGCTATTCTTATCTAGCTTCGTTATTCTTAAATATCATAAATTATGCCACTTTGATGAAGAAAGTCTCTTTAAGTAAACTTACAGTACATAAAAAGAGAAAAGCTTGTCGCGGAATATACTCGCGAAACGCACGCTCAGTGATGTTAGCCACATGTTATTCGATAGGTGACTATGAAATCGACTAAAGCATCCCTCACCGAGACGATTCAGTACCTGTGTCGAGGTAAAGTCCTTGCAAGCGAAACACGAGAGTTGGCGAGTGTTTCTAGAGGGAAAATTCGACCTGGCGAGGGCGAGGAATGGCTGAACGAACAAATGTACGTTCCCCCGTTACCGCCTACCAATCTGCGGGGGTGTCACCTCATCAACGTTCTTTATCACGTTTACGTGAGTAAAAGCACTCATTCCACACTACACAGTTAAGATATTCACATAATAATTATGATTGCGCGGAGCATGACTAATGCACTGCACTCTCTCCTTTGCGTCGGCTTCTTTTCGCGATCTTGAAGCGACTCGAAGAAAACGCAAGATTTCTTTTACGTTCTTTTAATCGTGAAAGTGTTATAATAGTAATCTTCGTTGCATTCCAGAAGATATGAAAGAACGTGTTGTAGTAGTACGATCTAATTACGTATAAATGCAGCTACTTCATTAGTAATTAAAACCGGATATGCGAAGAATATGAATGTAATAGCTTTAAATACTGTGAAATGGAATCGAGACGCTCAAGACTAAAGAACACTTTAATACACGGTTCTACTAACTTTTTTGTGCTAGAATAATTAAGTATCGACGTGAATCTGGAGACCGTTCTCCTCTATTACTTTTAATTTTGGGAATAAATGAATAGAAACATGATGAGATATGATCTCATTTTGAGATCACTTGAGAATAAAAACGTAAAAATGTTGAAAAGTTACTGATATTATGCAGTTTAACTTTCCAATTTTAGTTTCATTAAATGAAACACCTTAATTTTATTGAATTTTTGAGATAGTTGCCGTAATAGTATATTGTAAAATACTTTTACAAAAATTAAAACATTATTCATGTTATTTCTACAATAATCATTGTTTGGTAATATATAGGGTGTCCTCGGAAGGTATGGACAATCGGACACTAAATGATTGCTCATTAAAATACATGAAGAAAATATACGATAACTTCTTTTGTTTGGTACCGAGTTTTCCAGGAAATTAAGTTTGATACCTCGCTTTGTACATACATATGTTCTGATGGCTAATTGTACGATATGGTTCGTCGAGCAGAGTTGTCTAGAATTTCAATTGAATTACTTAATAAATTATAATTACAAAGTGATTCAATTACAAAGGCATCCAATTATTCAGTTTCTAAAAGAGTTTTTAGCTTTTTCAAGATTAATTGGTCTACAAAAAATATCTTTCAAAATATGTTTTGAAAAATGGATGTCAATTGTACAGTGTGGCAATATTCTGTCCTCTAAGGGTTAAATAAATGAATAATTACGTAAAATCTCGGAGTCTCTTTTCGTGAAATATATTATATGTGAAAGTAAAATATATGAATTATGACTAGACTGCATATTTTTATTCAAAACAGACGTATTTTTTCTTTTCATGTTTTCGACAAATTGAAATTTTTTAAATTTATTAATAACCATTAAATTCTTTTGCTATCTTTATGGTTCTATATTTCACTTACTCAGTTTTACCATAAATACATAAAATTTGCAGTCCTATCATAACTAATAATCGAGATTCACAAAAACATCTTATTCTTTCACAGTTTGTAATAAGCCCAAAGAGTTTGGATAAGGAAATCAAGTTGCAAATACCAATAGTCCTAGCCACTTATCCTCTGCGGCAAGAAGGTGCTCCAGCGGGAACCGCACCGTCGAAACGAGGAGCACATTATCCATCAACGTTGCCAATATTCCGACCGTGGCTGGACGACAAAGCTTTCGAAATACAAGAGTAAACGAGTTTAATTAACTTTCACCAACGTCCTTGATAGCTAAGATACGAACTTTTTGGATGAAGACACTCTGGGATTACACATTAATACGACGTAGACAGTTTAAAAAATGTGAAGTGAAAATCCTTCGATAATATTAATACGCTTATAATGATACTTACTCTATAAAACTCTATAAAATCGTAAATTTATAGTTCTTAAAAGTGGAGACCGACACAAAGTAATTAGAGATAGTTAAATACACTATTTTTAACAAATATTCCTGTTTTATATTTTTTCAGATTTTTTAAATATAATTCAATGAAATTATAAATTTAATCATTTCTACGAAATGACGTGATTGAAATTTAGTAAATATTATATTATTTCAAAGAGATATTAAAAAACTATGTTGCTTACGAACGTTAACGAAAATTTGCGTACAAGAGATTTGATATACACCAAAAGAAGTTCAAAGTTAGCGACGAATTTTGTTTAGAAATAGCTAGAATAATTGCTATTGTTAACAGAATTACTCTTGCACAGTAACGAATGTATAAAGTTAATATTTTTATTGTATAAATTAATTGAACATATTATATTGACAGAATTGCCATATTTATGTACAGTAAATATGACTCAACAGAAGAGTATAATATTATATGTGTATAAAAAAAACAATAGATATCGTGACAATAAAATAAGATATGTTAACAAGTTTCCATTATCACATTCCCATTTCTCCTTTCAATTTTTCCAAAACTTTCTCTACTGTAGTACCGCCAGATACTACGACGACTTTTTGTCGACTTCGAGATCCCTATAAAAATTATATTTAGATACATACTATGATCCAAAAAAATGTAACCAATAGAAAATGAAAATTAGACTAACTCTATCCAAGGAAACGTCTGACTTCCGCATGCCTAAAACGGAAGCTAAATATTTTACAAGTTCCGTATTTGCCTCGCCTTCAACAGGAGGTGCAGATATGGCAACACCCACGGCATCGTTAGAAATATCTGAAAAGAAATGAATTTTTCATATAAAGATGTAATTTACTGAATTTTACTTCATAAACTAGGAATAAAATTACCTGTTATATTATTATGTTTAGCTCCAGGTTTTGCTTGAATTTTTATGGTAACATTTCCGTCTTTGTCTAGATTCACAGGCCCCATAGATTGCTACCAAAAATTGCTTTATCACAAATCTATTTAGTAAATATTAAAATAATTAAAAACATTTTAATACTGTTCGCTTATAATACATAAAATTGAAGAATTGCTTATATGATTGAGAAGAGCGTTTTGTATGAAACATCATCGTTAATCCTGTAACTTTTGTTCGATATGAATAAAAGAATTTATGTTAGATTTTAGATCTGTACATTTAAAAAGGCATCTAGTAAATTGGGAACATAACGTTGCCATTCTGATTATTTGCACGTTCGAAAGCGACACCTAGTCGCATCGTGTATTAAGCGAAAGTGTACTATAGAAAATGTCATGTTATTCTCTGAATAGGTGATCAAACCTTGATCACACTTCAAAATTTAATTCTCCGAATCAGATTTGGTAAGCTACTTTTTGTATTATCCACTAACCTCATTAACCGTTACTTTTTGAACTTTCCCACTTTTCTTAGAGGTCTGTTTCGACATTTTACGAACACTTGTTAAATATTGTAAACTTCTTTTATGGAGAAAAGTATTTCTGAAGTACCACGTCATTTATCATTTAGAAGCAACTTGCATTATATTTATGGTTCACTAACATTATATGAAATGCATTGAGATTATTCTTTAACCTCTTTACTTGAACTGATCAATTCATCTGCGCACGTGTAGCAAAGATACCAACCTTACACTATAGGGGAATTCGCGTATCGCGCGAATTTGAATTGAGTCGATAGATTAATAGTTCTCTAGATGTAGAAGCAAGTTATTCTTTATTGTTTATGTATAAAATGAAAATAATAAGAAAGTATATATTGAAAGAATGAAATTCGCTTACTAATCATAATAAAATTTAGATCAACATGCCTAAGAAATTTGTTGGAGAAAATAGCAAAGCTATTGCTGCTAGAGCGCGGAAAGCCGCGGTAAAAGAAGCTGAAACTACGAGAAAAGCTTTAGAAGCAGAGGAAAAAGCATGGCAAGACGATGATAAACAATTGCTAAAGAAAAAACAAAGACAGGTTGGCATAATATTTAAGTAATAATTAGCACCTTCTATAATGCATTATTAAAATTTTGTTAATTTTATACATACAGGAAGAACAAGAAAAAAAGCGCCAACAACAGTTAGAGAAGAAGGCAGAGGCGAAAGCTTTACTCGAGAAGGAAATGGCAAATATAAAAGTAGGCGGCAAACAACCTGCTGCGAAAATTACCAGAGCTGAAATTGTAGTTGCTACAGAAAAACGGAGCCAGGCAGCAATGAGAAAGAAAGAGGACGACAAACCAATTGAAGAAAATTTGAATCGACTGACACTTGAAGAGGAAACTGCACACGGTATAGATGAAGCCTTAACTATTTTAAGGTAAGACATGCTAACATTATAATTTCATTCATGTCATGAAATTTCAATTGACAGAATAAAGTTGTTTAACCATGTTGGTAATATTATCTCTTTTAGTGCAAAGGATTCAGATCTTGATCGTCACCCAGAGAAACGCGTAAAAGCGGCATATGCCAGTTTTGAAGAAAAAATGATGCCTATTATTAAAGAACAAAATCCTACATTAAGGTTAAGTCAATTAAAACAAATACTGAAGAAGGAATGGATGAAATCGCCAGAAAATCCACTTAATCAAAAATTAATGTTGAACCGCTGATAATACTCGATTGTGACAACACAAACGTACATAACGACTGAACAGATGGTTGACAGGAATACGTGGATTATGACTTATAAATATAATCACGAATAAATCAGATATGTTTGTACACAATTTTATTGTAAACGAATAAGTTATACTCCAGTAGAATAGAGAAAATCACATTGTATAAATCATCTTTGGTATAACTTATACGCTACCACATAGCCTCTAGATTGTATTTTACAACTTCATTTACAAACCAACCGTCATTAAGGCCGCGTAAACTTGAACAGTCGATGTTAGAACCGTGTACACGTTTTGGCACAGTTATCATGTGAACTAATGAAATATGTTTTAAAATGTCAATAATCGCCTGTAGCTATTTTTCCGTCACGCAATGTTATAGAAAAAAATCTCGTAAAAAATAGTTATAAAAAGATTGATTACAGTATTGCAATCGTATAAAGTAGTATCTATACAAACGAATTTTCACCAATACAAAACTGTACAATAGGTTCTAATCTTTGTCTCGATGCATTCAATTTGCCGAAGCAATTTAAACATAAGGCACCATATTTTTTTCGTTAAAGTGTACAATGAGTCGAATACCCGTACAATGAACTCGAATAAAATATAATCTTATTATGTAATAACATGTTTTATAAAATGTCATGAACCTAACTATGTTACCGCTACCATTTTTTATTTTTCCATAAATCTATAAAACAGTGTATCATGTGATTTAATTGGTCCGGGCAATCAGTCATAGGTGTATGGCCGGCTGATGGTATCGCTTCCAAAAAAGCCTTGAGCATGGTCTGAAAAATGTAAAAAGAAACTACAATTAACATAACCGTAATCTAAAATATCTGTCACGATAACAGATTCAACATTCTATTGGGAATCGCAGCGTGAAACATGTAAATTGAAGCACCTCTTTGCCATTTACGGTCATGAAAATACTTCTCCACATTAATTTATTGATTTTTTTCAATACCATTCTTTTAGACAAATTTTTGAATCCATAAATGTTCTTTTTCAATAAAACAGCAATTTTAATATCTATACTATTCGATGCAATTTTCGACCCTCAACGAATGCAGATTTAAATTTTTTCTTGAAATTTTTCAATTTTTACTTTTTTTTACAGAAAAATAACGATATTGCATACTATTTATTCAATACAAAATTAAAAATCTTTGAACGTATTTTCCTAAAAATCTCATTTACTAAATCTGGGCAACAGGTAACTCAAAAAATAATTGACTGATTAATTTTGAAGAGTATATTTGCGTTTATTATATATTTTTTATTTAAATATGTATGCAACGGTTGAAAAACACATTTTCGATCGCATCCTTTTATATAAGACAACTTAAATGTGATTTAATCCAAAGTTCATTGTTTCTTATACTGTTTTTTTCTTTTGCATTGCTTGCTCTAACATCAATTCAACACCAAGGAGTGAATGAAATTGAAAGAATGAGGAACGGATGAAATTCAAATTAAGAAATAAAATACTTAAAAACGTACCCGTTCCATTTGGCATTCCTGTACGAGCGACACTTTATTATCCCTTAGACCGTGTATAAGAAGCGTCGGCGTGCATATCCTTCTATGGAAAACGTAGTCACCATCCGGCCAAATCATGCCGTCCAAAACGTATTTCATGTGCGAGGGCCATTGTTCCGGTGGCTCGGGACCACAGTAAGGGTGTTGACGCCCCCTCGCTGAATATAATATGTCTCTGTGAAGGCCGCACATTAGGAAAGGAGCGAGAATCGCTCTGAGGCAACAGTGGCCGGCGCTTTCAGTGCTCGGCGCTGCTAAAGGAGTCGGTCCACCACCGGATATTAAGACTAGCTGATGTATATTACTATCGTATTTACACGCCAGGGCGGCAGCAAAACTGCACCTGTGACAAACGAAAGTAGCAAAATCTTAAACTTTGTTATTGTTCTGCACAATAAACGTGTATTTTAACTCGAGTGCTATACATTTTTACTTGGATTTTTTTCATGTCATAACTTCAACGAGATAAAAATTTATTTTTGATTTCCATGTCAATGTTTATGTAATTTAAAACAAAAAATATAACAATTTTAATAAGAGATTTCGAATGCAACCTCTTTTCGTTATTACATCTTAGCGTGGCATACTGTGATTAACATGTCGCGAACAAAATATTTTCTGTAAATTGTTATGGAATAAAAGATATCTATATTTACTAAATTCAACTTAATAGTATGCACCATGTGTTCGTTGTAATATTACTAGACAAGAAATGAATTTTTCTGTTAGAAAATCAAACATGAAAATCTATCATAATTCTTACCAAGTAGGCAAACATTCACCACATTCTCAGGTAAATACCACAATCTGCGTAGGACACGAGTTAATTTTTGTAATGCAATCGCGTAACGGCTACTGAACTGTACGTGGTTTGTGAACTTAACAAACTGCCTACAGACATATGTATGTATACCATCTTGCGATGTCGCGCGAAGAATTAATGCAACTTCCCTCATTATTACGGCACCGCTCCGCGTAGGTCGCGATTACCGCACACGCAATAGAAACCATTAGTGATCAATACAACAAACTTGAAGACTTTACCTAATATTCATTTCTACTCGTGCCGATGAAATATATTTTTCGGTTTGTCATATACAAGGTTCGAACAAAAAGTTCTCAGAATTTTCAAATTTCGCGTTTTGTCTAATACTGGTGGACATGTTCACAATATGCCGATTGTCAACTGTTCCAGATTACTTTTTTTTTTATCTTTAACAGACAAATATATAAATGACATGTGTTTTCGTTAGTTCGACAATTATAGCCGGCAACCTGTACAAGGTATCTCTAAAATGTAATAAGTCTGGTTTTATAAAAATGTTTATACAGGGTGTCTCCAAATTATGGTACTTCCGGGAAATGTGGGACTGCTGAAGTCATTTCAAGTAACTTTTTCCTTAGCGAAAATGTAATCCGCGGCTTTGTTTACGAGTTATTAACACGAAACACTGACCAATCAGAAGCGCACACGCCTGGCGTTGGGTGGTCGAGCCAATCAGTGGAAATGGGCTTCGTCCACTTGTTGGCTCGGCCATCCTGCACTAATTGGGCTCGCCTCTCATTGGTCAGTATCTTTCGTTAATAATTCGTTAACGACGACGCGGATTGAAGTTTTGTAAAAGAAAAAGTTACTTCAAATGACGCGAGTTATGTCCCATTTCCGGATTATAAGACATTTTTGAGACACGCTGTACACATTCATGCCAATACATTTCTAACCTTCAGTACTTAATATGAATATTGATAAATTGTATCTATGTGGTAACTAAATAAAAAAAACATGATTATTCAACCATTGTTTTAAGTTTTCATGAAAAAACCGCCGGATATTACAAAAAAAGGAGCAGACAAAGAAAAATCAAAATTCAAATAAACCTATTTATCATGACACTTATATATATTCTTTAAACTTAATTAATCGTTTGAATCCAAGACTCTACTTATACAGAGTGTCCCAGTTTTTAAGGTTCAAACTTTGTTATTCTATTCTATGGCACAGAGTAAGAAAGAAATGTTATGTAAACAGAGGTCATATAGAGCTTTATTAAGAAGTTATAACAAAAATTCAGAATAGTAATAGTAGTTAACTTGCTGTTACTGCGTACATTGGCTTGAATAGATCAACAATATTGTGTTTTTCAGTGTCTTTATGTAAGGTATGTTTACTATCTGAGGCCGCCAAACATTGAAACGAATTCAGTACTCTTGTAGTGCAATTTCGTTGCCTTGTAACTTCATTAAATTCATTTCGCTCGCAAAATGAGTTGAAGGATCCTGTTGTTAATAATTGTTGATGACAACGTATGAACACTCTGTAATTCAGCGCTCTCTATCCAATAAATCGGCGTTGGTACTCCCTTGCAGCAGCTCGCGCATTCCCATTGCAGAAATCGTACATGAAATGCATATCAACATATTCTCGATTTGGAAATATTTGTGGCATTTTAATGTGAACTCCAACAACTTACTAATAGCTATTACTGGCGAAAATTCATTTCAATGTTTGGTGACCTCAGATAGTAAACATACCTTACATAAAGACACTGAAAAACACAATATTGTTGATCTATTCAAGCCAATGTACGCAGTAACAGCAAGTTAACTACTATTTCTATTCTGAATTTTTGTTATAACTTCTTAACACATTGCTGACCGGTCACGAGTTAACTCTTGTTTTCGTGGCCAAGCGTTGGTGACCGCCCACGAGTAAACTCGTGATAAGGTAGAGTATGTTCTTCGAAAGGAAAACGGAGCGAAACCCGATATATTTGCAAAACTTGTGGTATACCATTACACGTAGGTGATTGTTATACTTTTTATCATACGAAAAAGAAATATTAAGAGTTGAATAATAAATGAAATTTATTAAAGTTTATTTATATTGTTTTACTTCCACATCCGCTTTCAAAACAATAGCCGGGCACATGAGGTAAATTTTCAGAAAAGTTGCCGGTCAGCAATGTGTTAATAAATCTCTATATGATCTATGTTTACATAACATTTCTTTCTTACTTTGTGCCATAGAATACACTGACAAAATTTTAACCTTAAAAATGGGACACCCTGTATATTAAATAATTTACCGATCATGATCGATAATTTTTTGTTTTCTTTAAATTAAAAGCTTTCTGCCCCTGCGAATTATCAACTCTTATTATTGAATTACTATTTACAGATTTGTTCTAAAAATGATATTCATCGCCCCTTAGTGTAAAATATAGTTGACAAAACTTAACATGTTCGGTACTGTCCGACCTTCCATTGATAATACTAAGGAGTTTTAGTTTATAAGAGAATCTTGCATGTCGTTACATGTATTCTGCTCACCTGTTTTGTACCGAACGTATGAGTCACTAGAAAAAAAATGCCGAGAAGCCATATTAAGACGTTTATCTCACTTCGTAGTATAAATTCTTTAGAAATTACGGAAGCGCGGAATGTGTGCGATATAATTAGAAATCAGACGGAAATGTTGATCACCATGCAATGATGCAATAACCAAGTAGCTATATCGGGGAAACAGAAAGTATTCACTATTACGTTTTGCCTTAACGCATCTAACCTGGCTCAGAAAGTCGAGGATCGTGACGAAACTTCTTTACAACCTTCCAAAACTTGAAACCAAACAACAGGCCCAGTCTGTCTCCGTGCCATGGATTAAAAATGAATGGACAAAGAAAAATTTTATATATAAATTAATGAAATATATTTTCTTATTATGTTTAGCTATTAACATATAACATTAAGGGATAGGTATCCAATTTTTCTTTCTCTGTAGATTTTTAAACCGGGGATACGGACATAGGGAAAGACGAGGAAACTACCCAACGCAGTATGTAATATACAGGGTGTCCCGGAAATCGTAATACAACCGGACCGGGGGTGATTCTACATAAAAAAAAGAAGAAAATATTATGGTATAACATTTTTTCATCCGGAGCTCTGTTTTTGTGATAATCGACTTTCAAATGTTACACATTTGAAAAATAAGATTACTGAGGCATTCGAAAAATTAAAAAGCGATAACAACTTACAATCTGTCCAGATGTCATTAATTCATCGAGCAAACTTATGTATGCAGCAGTGAGGAGGACATTTTCAACAATTATTGTAGCATTATAATAGTAGTAGTAAAAAAAGAATAAAAAATAAGTAATCAGTGGACACACTTTGTATTGTTTCAACCACACAATTATCACTGTTTGTAAACACTATCCCAGACAGAGACAAGCAGAGCAGTGAAATACACGACAAGCAAATTGTATTAAATGGTTTACAAGTTGAACGAACTTTGAAGTTGATTATCACGAAAACGGAGCACCGAATGAAAAAATGTTATACCAAAATATTTTCTCCTTTTTTGATGTAGAATCACCCCCTGCTCGGTTGTACTACGATTTCCGGGACACCCTGTAGAACAGGTTACAACTATAGGACAGATTTTCAGGTGGGATAAACGAAAATCGTCAAATATGGAATGCCATACCATACCTTCAGTAGCATATGTCCGTTTTACTTTAGAGTAAATTTAAATTTTCAACATAATCAGTAATTATCAAGATTGAAATAAGTAATTTTCAAAAATGCCTTACTTACTACGACACTTAAAAAAAATAGAAAATTATTTCCTTACTTACAACACTTTTTTTATAGTATTACATACAATGTTCAATTGAATATTAATTAAAAAATGATTACCTTCATACGTAATCAAAAATTCATGTCTTTTTCAAATAATTAAATTTTCTGGTTACGATAATATTATATTTGAAATTAAATTAAATATAAAACATAATTATTTCCAATTGTTACGTACTCGTGTGCCTAACTCTGCATTAGCAATTCCATACTTGCAATTTAAATACAATACACGTGTGCACATGTGAGGCAGATTAGTAGAATACCGCAGGTTACTAAAATAGTACAATTCCATATTTGCTGAATTTCATGTACTAGTATTATGCGCTATATTTTCTACATAATATAACATATAGTAACAGGTGTTAATGTTCTTATACCTTTTAAAACAGATTAACTTTAAATTACGTGACGTGTCTAAAAATGTTAGATCGACTATTTTATTGTAATAATAATAAAGGATTTTAAAAAAATCCATATTTTTAACCTTTTTGTCTGAGCTTTTAATGAAGATTTAAACAGTACATTTTGTAGATCGCTGTTACTTACACGAAAGCAGCAAATTTCATTGAAATGTCAGTTGCAATTATTGAAAGATGTTAAAGTCTGCAGATTTCTTACAGTATTCGATCGAAAATGTCGGAAATTGTAATTTTAAACAAAAATTGTACAGACATTGCCTAGTAAACTAACCTTCCTAACATGTAAAAAAATGCAAGTCATTTCGTTCAAGTTGAAAAAAGTTATTCTATTTTAAA
Source organism: Augochlora pura (assembly GCF_028453695.1). Taxonomy (NCBI): domain Eukaryota; kingdom Metazoa; phylum Arthropoda; class Insecta; order Hymenoptera; family Halictidae; genus Augochlora; species Augochlora pura. The sequence goes on along the minus strand of NC_135774.1, from coordinate 16,589,451 downwards.
AGGTGTTCGTATATTAATGCGATTAAAAGAAAAGAAATTTAAATGATAAAATTATGGAAAAATAATTAACCACTCTGACCTATCCGTAAAGTCAAGAATGTAGATTAAACGCGGTTTCAGGTTTAGGCATATTATCCGTTCTGTCAGCCGAACGCGTGCAGCTAATTGCAGGCATATTCATCGATTCAAACGTCAAAGAATTTGTAATCCTCAGATATTCGATAAGGCATAGTCTTGCCTGTACCCTGCAATTACGATACACGAGATGCTTTTAAATAGCCGAAGATAAGCTGCGCGATTGCATGCCAAGTTTTTGCTAGTCAAACTTAAATAACTCTGTAATAATAAAAGGCGTGAGTCACGGATATTTCTAAAATGCAATTCACGTGAAGCAATCAACAAAATGTAAACAATTTTTCTCAAGTGAGAAATCTGCAGCATCATTGTTGCTATTAGTTTTTTATTTCGAATTTTCAATAAGATCCTTTAATTCTAAATGAAAAGTTTTCATTATAATTGATCTACGAATTTTTATGCATAATTAGATTTTTCGAAAATATACTATAAAAATAAAAATTCATATTTCGTTCTTGTTCGATCATTGTGCACCGTCACTCTGCACTAGAATCATGATTGTTCAAATTAATTGCTTAATCGAGCAACACTATTTCGTATAAAAGAAGAATACTTAGTTTACACTATTTTATAAATATTGTTGACGAACAAAAATTTAGAAACTGTTTTCTTAATATCCTCAAGGATTTTGTTGTTGACAGCTGCTATTCTTTTTAGCATCAATTTGTTAAACTTAAATATATAACAATGCAAAACTTCAGCAAAATTTTGTTGCAAAAAGGGGGGAATAGGTAAAATACGTATAAATACACATGTATCTGCGTCTCTTACTTAACAATAATTGAATTCTCCATCCTATAATCCATAGATCATTGTCCTGACAGATATTTTACTAATTTTTCAAACTATTACTAATATAGTGGTAACCTCCACTGTTTATCAGGGCATTATATGATTTCATTAAAGCTCCCGAACTTTTGGCATTACTTAACCCTGGTTACAGCATGCAGAAGATACAACATATCTCACAATTAGATCTTATTATCCCCATTGCTGCTCTCATGTGACAATCAACGTTATCATGTCCTACAGCATTGCACTTATCGTGGTCGCTGCTTTTAGACGATATGAAACTGCTGAATTATCAACATTATAATGTATTTTTAATTTAAACATATCGTTTGAAAAAATGAACGGATAACGTTGATGCAAGCAGTGCTATTCATTAGTGAGGCATTAAATGTGTTTTTCAATGTATAAACAGTTCATACGAATAACTGCTATTATTAATAAGAATGATTGTTATTAACATTCTTATTATTAATAAAAATTAGTATTATTAATATTCTTTTTATTAATAAGGATAGTTAACATATTCATAACCGTGTTCATAAAAAACCCACAAAAATAAAACGGTTTTTTAAAACACAGACCATATACTTATTTTGGTATTAGATATTTTAGATTCCGATTTCATGCTATTCAGTTTTCTGTATAAACTCTAGCTAACGAGAGCACATAGCACCTGGTCGCTTACAAACTTATGCATATATGCAAATGAAAGTTCGTTCAAACAAAGAAAACAGCGGTGAGTGATACAAATACCGGTAATAGATACAAATCAGAAACAATAAAAGAGAACCGATAAAAGTATACGTACCCGTAATTGTGCGCTACTAGAACGCACTTCTGTCCAGGCTTAAAGGCGTAATTGCATAGGATCGCGTCAAGATCCTTCAGAAGTTTGTTAAAGTGATAATCTCTGGACCGACTAGGTGCTGAACTCATGCCATGTCCCAGCATGTCTGGAGCGATGCAAGGGTACCCCAGAGCGGAGAAATAACGAAGTTGATATTCGAAGATTTCCGCGGATGATCCGAATCCGTGAATGAAGACGATTATAGGTTTCCGGTTTCTCCTAAAGGTGACCAAATCAAGGGGATTCTGTTCGCAACCGGTGTCCGGCCACATCTTTTTGTAATCATCGAGCTCGATGGAAGGCACTTCCTTCTTAATCTGTAACGGCGGTGGTTTTTCGCTCGCATCACTCTTCTCCGTGGACACGTTCGACTCGGCCGGGCTCACGCACAACTTTTCCCAAAGCTTGGACATCGCGTTACCCTTTTTGTGTCTCAAGGACGACTCGTTCGCGTTGTCCTTGAATTCCAACCGCAGATTCTCGAAACTGGGCTCGTTAACAATTTCCTCTAGCTCCTTGAGATCCACCGCTGGCTCTCTACCCTCAAGATTATCCGTCGAGATATCGATTCCCTCGGCAGTTTGAACGCTCGGATCCAGCGGCTCGCCGCTTTCCGCATCATTCTTCCCAGTGACCTCCGATCCCTCGGTGCCTCCATCGTTGCTCAGCTGCTTGCCACTTCTCGGAAGCACCGCCTCGTCCGTTCTCTTTGTCGGCTGGACCGGAGGATCGTTGTCCTGACCACCTGTGCTGCACAAATCCTCCCAACTGTTCCTCAGAGGCAACGATCTGCCGAGCTTCTCGTCGATGATCTTCAACAAGGATTGTTCCAGGCTTGGCTCCTGGTCCGGCTGGAACTCGATCGTTTCGACGCTGTTTATCCCTGAATCGATGCAATCCAATTGCTCCAAGGTAACTTCCGTGCCAGCCGATCGACGCAAGTAGAAGTCCAACGAATCTGGATCTATCGAAGAACCGATGAACCCGCGATTCACATATCCCTCTTCCTCCTCGTGACTCAAAATTTCGTTCTTGCATTCAGATTCCTTTTGCTTCTTGTCGATCGTATCTGGATGGAAGGAGAAGCTGATATCGTTGAACGATTCTTCGTTGTCGACGTACCTTTCCCGCGTATATTCTCCATTATCCGAAGTTTCTCTAGTTTCGTCCGTTCGCAGCAGCGAGTCCTTCGGTTTCAAATCCGATAAATCTTTTGTGATACAGCTTTCAGCGCTGGCGATGTATCTTACAGTGTCGTCGAGAATCTCTTCGAGAAGCACATTGATATACTTCTCTAAATCCTTGATGATTTTATTTTTGATCGTTTGCTCATCCACGTGTTGTTCCCTTGGGATCGTCTCCTCGATGCTCGCCGCATTGTCATTCCCATTTGCTTTTGGTTGTTCAGTCTCAGGTACTTTCAATCTCTGCAAATTCATTGACACCCTCTGCTCCAATTCCTCGATTGCTCGTTCATTTTTGTCGGCTTCGCAGAGGCTCGTTCTAATTCTATTCAACTCCGCGGATATGATTTGTTCTTCGGTGGTGCTCAAACGTCGAGACTGCCGAAACGAACATCTACAATTCCCAGACGAATGCGGTCTCCGAGACCAACGAGTGAAGAAATTGTCGACGACCGATTCGGGCCTGTCGTTGGTGTTCTCGTAAAACCAACCGCTCTTCAAGGCCGGCCTCAATACCCTCAAGGTACGACGTGGTCCAACGATGAAAAAGTCGCAGTCGGGGAACTCCACTTTGCCCGGGCCCACACGATTTCGGTTTCTCCAGTACTCGAAGAATTTTGTATACCAGGGTGCTCCTGGTACCGCTTCATCTACCACCGCAGCCATATTTAGAGTACGTCTCGCAACTTTTAACGACCATAAAGAACGATCGTTCCGAAGAGACTTGTCAGCGGTCTCAATACTCCATACACTTCTTCTATGAAACGAATAGAGAAGATTTCTTGGTGACGAGTGTTCATCGAGGCAAAAAAGGTTCTGATCCCATCTTCTTTACAGAACTGTCGAGTTGCAAATTTCTGTCTGCCTACAAGCTGCTGCGTAATAATCTGAGAATGTCAAGAAGAATTTTAATGACAACAGATTCTAGTTCAGCCAAACGATGAGGAAACAATCTACACAAGCTTTCCGTGTAATCCTTCCAATTCTTTCGATTTGGAAACTTCTCGTATGATTCGAAGAATATTTTTTATAAGCATTCCGAACGTACAAACAAATATGCGTCATTTATAAACATGAAAATAATCTTCGGTAACCACTTGGATGAGTATTTGTTGAACGATATGCGAAGAAATAGAATTATTATCTTTCTGTTCTCATTTCCATTTTTGAAAACGATCGTCGAAAGCGTTGTCCATTAATGTGTCATTGCTTCCAGCATATTTGCACAATTTCGTTTCACCGACTGCGTTCCACTGGAGTGCATTCGTAGCCTTGCAACACTTTTCCTGCAGTTCCCGCAATCGCTTGGTCAGACGCGATTTCCCCGTGAAATACGAAAGTAACATTTCGTGTGCCTCCCTGTATTAAGTAGTTCACGGAACAGCGAATCGCCGATGATCGTTCCACTGTTGACGCATCTAATTGCTATCTTCGCCACATTAACCTACGAAGAACAAGTTTAGTTAGAATTTGTTCACACCGCTGGGCACCGCATTCTCAATAATAGTATACTCATACAATGCTCCCACATAAAAAACGTATAGGAAAAGAGAAGTTTTATGTATAAATTGTTGATCTATATTTAATTATCATTACTCCTACTCCTACACGCCTTTAGGCCAACAATTTGATTCGTTAGCAAAGGAAGACATACAGTCAACCCCATAAGTATTCGTACCCTCATTGCTTATAAGAGAAATTTTTTGAAATCAACGCATGTAAGATTGATATTGATTTTACTCCTCGTAGTACGTAATAACAGTCCACAAAAGTATTCGTACCAGTGTAGATTTTGTCAAAAAATCGCATATTAGAGTAACTTTTTTACTTTATATTAATTTACTACTATTTAGTGGGTCCACATTTATGCCTTATTATATCGTTTAATCGATGTGGCATACTTTCTACCAGTTTTAATGTAATATTTGCTTTAATACTATTCCAAACTTCTAAAATTTTGTTTTTTAGCATTTGTTTATTGAAAATTCCATGCTCGTGTAGTCTTTTATCTATTTCCACCCATAAATTTTCTATAGGATTTGTATCTGGACTCTAAGAAGGTGTATGTAAAGAATGGGGAACGTGGTAAAGTATCCACTCACGAACAATCTTAGCAGTATGCTTCAGGTCGTTGACGTGTTGAAAATAGTAGTCATCTTCCAGATCAAGCTTAATCGCACTTGAGTGCAGATTTTTTTCTGTATTAGGCTTTCTTCAAACTTTTCCTTTTCTGTCACATTCAAAAATATTAAATAAGAACATAAAAATTTTATTGCAAAGTTTTACACGCATCCCTTGATTTCAACAGATTTCTCTTATAAGCAATGAGGGTACGAATACTTATGGAACTGACTGTAGACATTTTCTTTGCTTTGATTGACTGACGATTCATTACTGAGACAGAATCCACTGCGAATTGGATGCCTAGTAAAGAGATAGAGATGTGCGCGTCAGCTTAGGGGGTAAAAAAAGTGTACAAGGACTAAGACCCATTACTCTATTCGGGTAGTAGCATGGGATTAACAAATCCGTACTGGAAATCGATCGGAGTGGAATAATTCCAAATGATTCAGAGTTAAACCAAATGCATATTCTTAGGTTCATGGCTGCCAGTGTGACCGCTAATTTGTCTAAAACCCCGAAATTCGCTACAAACTTGTCATTGTAGACTAGTCAGGGGGAAATGCGGTTACAAGGAAACCCTGTTGCAGGATAGTGGTCGTTATATATGACAAATGTACATCGTTGGGTATAGTAATCGTTGGATAGTAAATGTATGTATATCTGGGTGAACTTATTTTTTGAGCGAGTGAGCTTTCACGATTCTCACATTCTACAGCTTTGTGAGCAAAGCGATTGATCCACTCTAAAGACCTTCACTTCAACAATATTAAATATCTTTTTTTTTATTAAATATCTATTCCTGAAATCGAGCTCTTTGGTTTGTATGAAGTAGATATCTTTTTCAAAAATTTACCTTTATAGAGGTCAAGAGGGGAAGCCTCTGTTGACTTACACGCCACGATGAAGCGTAGGTATAAGTAAGATTTATTATGGTAGTAGCTTAGGTTTTTAATTCGTATTTTATATTTGGCATTCCTCCAAATTCTATCTTGACCGGCGACAGATCTTTTTCGGAAGTTAAATATAAATATTACTTTCCATTTATTATTGTTGGAACACTTGAGACTCTTCAAAAACCTAATAATATCGCTTAGAGTGTTTGAAGATCGTTCTTTCCTGACTATGACATGTGCTTGACGCGTTATGCCGACAAAATGTAAATAATAAACAATTAAATGATAATTAATATGTAACAATTGAAATTATAGTTATAAATAAGAAATAATTTTTATTATTTTAAATAATTTATTCAGACCTATATAAATAATAAGTCATTACTTTTTATTTAAACTTCTAAACAGCAAATGATTTTTTATTTAAACAATCATTTAAATGAACATTTACTTAATCGATGTTCAACCCCTGACTGTAATTCTACTGAAAAATAAAGCTAGCAGCATCAGCCTGTACAAGCTTCCTAATTTATGCTTTTACTAAATTGTTGTAAGCAGTGTCATCATTTGTTGTTCAATGATTATGACATTAGCTTTTCGTGACCATGATAACGATTAAGTAAGTGGTGATAGTAATAATCAATAGATAATTCGGTCATCCGTATTTAGAATCTTATCACATCAGTACATATGTATATTACTTTGTCGCTCTTTCTTCCACTACGCCTATAATTTTACAATGCTAACAAAGATGATCCCTTCATTCCGATATCAATGAAAATTTTCGTTTTAGGTTTATTCGCGTAATATTCTCACATATCTGCACTATACGATGAACGTTTCTAGAATTAGTTTCAACTACAACTTTGCGAACAATTTCTCGAGACGTGAGGAAAGAATTTGTTTCAGCACGCAAAACGTATTACTTTTTTCATGAGTAGAAACCGTGCGGGATCGTTCATTATTATTGTGCGTTGCCGTAATTACCCATATCTTATAGAAGTAGTAAATAACTTTCAACTTTATTTCGTAGACTTTATAATTCTCGACCCTGATTATCTTAATTCCAAAACTGATTAAATTTCTTATTTATTTATCACTACTTATCCCAAATTAGATAATTAACATTATTTATATCATATTTTTTTGCCAAAGTAGTCAAAAACTACGTTTTAAAATTTGAATATATCACTATGTCTACGAAAGGGTGAAAAACATATTCCAAATTCTTTTCCAAGTTTAATTATTTTTTTCTCAATTGAAATAAAGATAGGTATAGATCGATAAAAATAGTATTAATAGCTTCACCTTATTCTAGTGAATATTTATAATACTTTCAAAGTTGAATGTCTACAAGAGCTACGTATTACTGTGCGACTCGAAATCGAAAAAATACTAAGAAAGTTTACTAAAAATCAATTGTATCATCATTTCATCAACTCTATTTAATATGTTTCTCTGATAAACCATTCTACATTAAACTGTAACATCTGTAATTAAACATTATGCAATTAAAAGGTAATCTTTGACCTTATCTAAATAGAATAAAATGTGGACTGTGCTTGTCGTGATTAAATAACTCTTCAGACTGGCTCTTTAGACTTGTTTCTATGGAGCATATTATACAACTATACAACGGTTGTATTTGTACAAATCAGTGGTCAAAATATCGAACATTCTTTCTCATATAATAAAATTTATTTTTCTTTACTACATAATTGTGAACTACCTTTAGTAATAATTGGTGGAACAATATCACACAATAAGCAACAAAACATTTTATTTGAAAAAATGTTATTTGTTCAGTTATAGATTCGAAAAAATTTATTTCCCCGAAATTTTCGAATTAAAGATAAGTGTACTAGCCAGTTTCCTGTTCTTAATGCGATAATTGCGTTTAAATTTTTGTACAGGTATAAATTCTACAGATATAATTTTACAGGTAAGTTCGGGTGTGCTGTTAGAATAATTGAATCTTAACAATCAAGGGATAAAAATCCTAACGATGTCAGCAGAACAATTAAAGAGAGAACTGGGAGAATAAACATTTTATTTAAAGGAATGACAGATACAGTTTCTGTGTTTGTAGTATCACAGAGATATTGATGCTTGTGAAACGGCGACAGACGGTATTTAGAGGGTAAATATGTAGTTTATGAGCGAACCGATAGATGATTGAAGTATGATGAGAACGATAAAGGAGAATTGAGGCACAAAAAGTAAATATCAATCATTGAAACCAGGAAGCATTTATTGAAACATTGCTTCACATAAGGTGTACACGACACAATTGAAATATTTTTAAATACATTCCAATATATTATAAATAATTTTAAAATCTGACTAGAAATATAAAGTAGCATTTTCAAATCACAAACTGGTTAATATCCAAAGGTAAGGTATAATTTTCATATTTCCCGCGCAACGAAACTCAATCCAAACGCATGCATAAGTTGTTTTCCTGGATATCCTGATCAAGTTTCGCATATTTATACTGCACCACGTTGTAGCATACCACAATTAAATGTCAGGTATACACAGACGTTTCTTTTTCAACAGTATGCAAATCTCTTGATGGAAAGTTTGATACGCGCGCTTCCAAACTATTCCGATACGCAGAGCGAGTGTATTTTATGCATAGCATTCTCGATACAATAATTACATTCGCGATTCGTATCTATTGCGCAGGTTATTCGAATAAATCAACTCATGATACGGTAGCCAGTTATTAGTCATTGATTTACGAATATCTGCTTCGGCATGATTTTTCATTATGAAATAGCATCTCTAGGAGTTTCTGTATCAAATTCTAGTACCGCGTTTATGAAAACTAAGCTCTCTAAAAACTTATTGCTCTCTTTAATATCCCGTTTTCTATTTCCTATTTCACTGTACGAGTATACCGTAACAACGCGAATTCTTACGGCAGAAAACTCCACAGTGAAAAGACAAGACGGATGTCGAACGCATAATTAGGAAATCCCTTGAGTCTTCTCAAACGTCGTATACAGTTCCTTAGTTAGTTTAATAAATGCATTACGGTAAATACTCTGTTATTATACTTGCCCTTTGAACCTTGGTTTAGCGACTTTTTTCCTTGTCGGCAAACACGGTCAACACACATCGAGGAACCGTAATTGGTTCAAAGCGACCGCAAGCTTTTCTCATCCCCCGATAGACACGAAACCACTTGTTGCTTCTGCCAGTGATTCTCACCTTGCATCGCTGTCACTCGGGATCGCGCAGAAAATTGTCTTCGGCACGGGCATGGACCACGGAACACAGAACATGAAAGAATAAGCACGAGTCACAGAACACGGCACAGGAAACGCAGGGAGCTAACGTCAACACTCGTGTATAGCATGCACCGTATTAACGCGCGCATTAAACCGTCAATTGGACTTCTTTTTTAACACGAACTGTTCTCGCGTTCGCGTACGAAAAATCGACAGTTGGGAACGTGATCCGTAAGGGGGCCCACTTTCACGAGACACGAAAGCTGCCAGAGGGGGATATACGTCGGAAATTCATGATAACTGGCGCGATTCTTTCTCCTTTCTTCGGCCGATTTTATTTCGCGGAGCACAATCTGGACGAACACTCTTCCGACACGCTCGGACGCGTGTCAGCCTCCACGGCCGATCTCAGAGACGGCAGAAACCGTGTTACCGAACGCACAGAGAAATCCGAGGAGCCTGTCGTCGCTGAAGCACACCGTTTCGCAGAACCACGCCGACTGTATGCACGACGAGGTAGCGCGCATTTTCGTGGGCGTGGGGCGCTGAATTAAAACGGGAAAATTAAAGACGATTGACATTGAACTGCCGCACGTCAGGTCACAGCGGCCATTGCGCGTCCCGAGGCACACGCACGCCGCGCACACGAGAGAGCGCCACCCCACTTCGAGTGCTTCACTACAACTCCGTAGCTCTACATGGTGTCTTTAACAATTCTACGCTTGAATATACACTACGCGACAAAGAGACAGCGCATTACATGTATGGATATTAGGATTTCTAAATTTTCAACCAACATACAGCCTTGAATACATTTGAAATTATGTTTCATATTACGTGCTATTTTAGTTCCATTTTTATCTTATAATATTTCGATGCCCATAATCGTGTTTGAAATAACATTATTTGGAATGATGTATTTTCTTTCATAATTATTTCCATACTTCTGCTCACTTTTGAAACAACATTATTTGAAATATTTTTCCAAATAATTATTTCGTAATTACTTTAGGAATTAATTTATTTGATTTCATAATTCTTTCCATGCCTCTGATGACATTAGAAATAACATTACTCGAAGTATTATTTTAAATGATACATTACTTTATCTTAGAATTATATCAAATAATTATTTGAGATAATTATGATATTCTTCTTCAAAATTATGTGGTGATTTAATTATCCATTCTGGGCTTGGTTTATATTGGCATGCTCATTGTTATTTCTGCAAGATAAAAGGACCTGGTTAACTGATTATGCGACGATAAGAGATAATTTTGTAAAGAATCTTCCATTTATTGCACCAGTGAAACCATTATTTTCTCAGACAGTCAACTGCCTGAGTCAAATAATATTTTTATTACTGGATATTTTTAAGTTTTTACAATGTTCATTTAGATAGAAGAATCTTTAATATTCTATAATTCTATTCTATAATATTAGAAAAACAATACAGCAAGTGAAAGTATCACATATCTGGTATTTTGACAATTACTTCTCTGGTTATATTTGAAGTCAAAGACTAACGAAATAATCATTATTTGAAATACATCAATTTATACATATTTTTAAATAATAGCATTGAAAATAACAATACGAAATTAGATATTTCAAACACATATTTCTTACTTAGATTTCAAGTAAAATTTGCACCAAGTACTATAACTATAGTAACTGATATGAAAAGGCGCAAGGTATATAAATTACTATATCTCGTTTAAATATTTTCAAATGCAAGTAGTAGTGTAGTACTATAATTATTGTTTATTTCTATCTACTCAGGTATATTTTGTTATAAGTGAGTAATGTCTTGGCAAATGTAGTGTTGTTGTTTTCAAAAAGCAACACAAAATTATTCGTTTTTGATCCAAAGAGCGATGAAAAGATGAGCATAAAATCTATTATATATTAACTCTCGCGTTCCGGTAATGGGGTTCTACAGACTTACCTATTTTATAGACAGTGGCGAAGCTGCATGTGGAGTAGGGGTGGGAGTCCTCAGCTCAGTGTGAACAAAAATATACACTTCAATAGAAATATACATTGCGTTAAAATTTCGAGCTTCTACTTTTTTGTTTGAAGCTGATAATGAGGTTGGAAATCTGAAACTTCATCTTTTATTTTTTCAAAGAACTTATAGCATAGACAAATTTTGGATAAAAATTGAAACTTCTACATGCAATAATGAAATCCACCGATTGTAAACACATTTGGACAGAAATTATCATTGAAATATAAACAAAAAGAAGGTGAAGTAAAATACTTGATAACGTAAAGTTGCAATTGAATTGGCAAGGTATTGTTACGCAATTAATTAATTAAGCGGAACAAATTTATGTTATAACCTAACATATTGTATATTAATATATTTATTCAAATTTCAGTGATTCTGATCATAATATATATTTGTTGTATAAAGAAACAAATGCAGGGTGTTTCATAATTAATGGTACAAATTGGGTCAGGTAGATTCTATGGCTGGAAATAATATGAAAATGAAGAACAATGAAATTGTGTGGAAGACTACGTTTTCGAAGAAATCTAATTTCAATCGATCGAATGCATTGCAAAATTTCATAAATTAAAGAAAACACACTGATTATTTTGGTATCGTGTGTATAATGTATTCTTCAATCGTATTCTAGTAGTAAACAGGTCTTGGCATTTTATCATGTATATAGATGATCGTATTAGCAATCTATAATGATCGGATAATAATTAAGTACACGTCGACTGATATTTTAATTCAATTTTCTGGAAAACGTAGTTTTCTACACATTTCAATGTTCTTAATTTCCATCTTATTTCCAGTTATAAAATCTATCTGATCCAACCACCATAAATTATGAAACACCCTGTATATGGAATATATGTCCCATAAATATATCTATACAATTTGAATAAGCGTAAACGATTAAATCTTACTATCTCTATCTAATGTGATAGACAAAGACAGAGCTAGTTCATATGCCAGTGCTGTTAAAGATTAATTATTGATAACTTAATCCTTAACACTCTGATGTCTCCACGCTGAAGATAGAAGAAGACTGTTGATATGTATAATGTATATTTTTTTTATTTATAGCGTTATTTACTAGATCGTTAATAAATACGCACGATTTATTGATAGATGACATGAGAAAATTTTTCCAGTGCAAAGAATTAAATTTTCTTCTACTTGTTCTTGAAAAGTCTATTTAAGAATGATCGTATCTCTGAGACACCCGGTGTATAATACCGGTCCGATAAGAAACCATTGCGTTGAAAGCGCAGCGTACTGTTCTCGCTACCTCGGTGCCCGTTACTTTTGCGCCGTGCTCACGTCACAGGAACTGAGATCCTGTCTTCATTCTTAATTAGTTTTGTCACCAAAATGTTATTCTAATTTCAACGAAACGAACCGTAAGATCCATCCGCCGAGTACTACATGTTTCGGTCAATAAATTTCTTTATGGACATATTTTTAACAACTTATATATATACAGAAATATACATATATTATTGAGTATCTTTTATTGGGCGAATTCAATTATATTACTATTGTATAAAATTACATTTCACAGGAAACATGGAATAATTTTATTACTGAGGCAGTTGTTAGAATGCGATTAAATTAGTACATACACGCGCGCGCTTATAATTATCTTGGAATCGTAATAAGGATAAAACTAGTAACAACAAATCAAGATTCGTGAAATAATAAAAACACAAATTTAATTTTTGCTATGGAAAGTAAACAAATGTCTTTTATTTTATATTTTTTTTTATTTTTATTGTCTCATATTATTTTCTTTATCTATTATGAACTGCGCACAGACATCATTAGCTTAAACACTACATTTTTCTTATACCAAATACGAAAGTATAATAAGTGAAATAAGTAGTGGTACCCATTATCCTCCATCATTATCAATTTTATAGCGGTCGCCATAAAATGTTTGTTCTACATTATTACAGAGGTGTCAGAAGGCACACATCAAAAGTTCTAAAATTATTTTTCAAGCTCAGTTGCTTTTCCTCAATAGATTTTATCCCAAATAAAAGTAGTGGAACCCATCGGACCTATTTTTATCCATCATTGTCTGTTTTATAGCGGTCGTCATAAAATATTTATACTACATCTTCAACTTATTCTATATATATGTGTATATTACGTATACATATATTATACTTATTATATAAGTAATAATTATGAAGTGAATTTTATAAAAATAGGTGTTAAATAAATGCAAAAGTAGAGCACACGATGTTAATATGTTTCATAACGGAAATACACACGATGATTGAATGGTAATACACAAAATGAGGCTAATCGCTAACGGTAAGATATCTTACAGATTAAAATAGATGGACTCAGTAGAATGAATTCTGAAACTCAAGATTTTTGTATTTCATTTTTCTTTACCTAAATAAAACAACATTTATTTATTTTCTTAACTTTTCTCTAATTAAGATGAAATAACTTTTCGAATGCAGTTAAACGCACTAGTAATAAAATAACGATTAGTCTTTAATAAAGTATCATCGTTGATAAAGTATACAGAGTGTCAAGAAAGTTTAATGATAAAAAGAGTTCTAATATTTGACGTTTATGTAAAATTATGTTTTATAGATACAACGAGATATGTTTTTCGCATTATATGTATTATATATTATTGTGTTGCGATAAGTCTGTGATACTGCAGTTTGAAATTTAATAGGATTATTGTGGAATTATTTGCTTACACCAATTTTAACCTCTCTACTTTTAAATTATCATTTACAACTGTGTATGCCAATCTCTTGAATGTTCATGAGAAAATCTACGTGCCTCCTTAAAAATAGGGCACAGATACGTATCATTATTATTCTCGTCGCCACCATTATACCGTATGTGCAACGATTAAAATGATTTTCAATGATTACTAGACGGAACCGTGACCCCAATTGTAAGAAATGCTAACACCTGTTACGATTATTAATGCAAATTTTATGTTCTTCGTTAAACAGTTCTCTGCTGAAAATTCATTTAAAAAATAAACTTTCGAAAGTTCAGGGGGATAATAGAACTGAACTATTTAGAGATCCTAACTTCTAATCTAACTAATATTACCAATTCATTAGAAAATACATAATAAACTTGTTATAATTTACTAATTCGCTAAATATTCCTTACAATCGTGAGGAATATTTCAAATGAGGAAAATATTTCATCATGAGGAAATTCCAAACTCAGATATATTAGGTTGGGGAAAAAGAAATCCGTTACTATTCGGTAGACGGCTGTAGTGATCGATATCTCTTAAAGTATCGATCAAACAATCTCAGATTTATGCTCGTTGGAAAGGTTCGTTCGTTCGCACTACAAAAATTCTTTTTCTGTTTTTTGTTTGGTGCATTCAGTTGCGAGCTATAGGATGTTAAAAATGGAAGTCAACATAGAGAAAATTTGGTGCATTTTACAATTTTTCGTTGATAAAGGTAAAAATGCAAGCCAAGCGGCTGAAATTGTGAATGGTGTTTATGGTTCCGATACTAAAACAGCCGATTACGCGCAATTTAGGTTTCGTCGATTCCGTTCAGGTATTTTTGATGTTAAAGATGCACCTCGTACAGGTAGGCCTGTCATAGAAAATGTTGACAAAATCACGGAAATAATCGAAGTTGGCGGGCATGTTAGTAAAGATTGGCCATGAAATGGTTTTAAACCATTTCCACAAAGCTGGGTTTATAAAGAAGCTCGACGATTGGGTGCCACATCAATTAACACAAAAAACTATGATGGTTCGAATTTCCATCTGCGATGTCTTGGCCAAACGGAATGAGATACACTCATTCCTTGAACGCATGGTGACTGGGGGTGAGAAATGGATCACATACGACAACATTGTGCGAAAACGTTCATGGTCAAAGCCTGGTGAAGCAGGTAAGATGGTGGCCAAACCAGGACTAACCAGCCAAGAAGGTTCTGCTGTGCATTTGGTGGGACTGGAAAGGAATCATTTATTATGAGTTGCTTCCATATGGTCAAATATCAAATTTGGATCTCTACTGTCAACAACTGGACCGTTTGAAGCTAGCGATTGACCAGAGACGGTCAGAATTGGCCAACAGGAGAGGTGTTGTGTGCCATCGAGACAACGTCAGGCCGCACACGTCTATAGTGACTCGTCTGAAAATTCAGGAGTTTGGCTGGGACGTTTTGATGCATCCACCATATAGTCTAGACCTGGCACCAAGCGATTATCATGTTTATCTTGCATTGTAAAACTTCCTTAGTGATATGAAATTAGCATCGAGAGAAGATTGTGAAAGTCGATTACAAGAGTTTTTCGCTAATAGGGGCCAAGACTTCTACGAGAGAGGCATTATGAAGATACCTTTAAAATGGCAACAAGTTATGGAACAAAACGGTGCATATTTGACCTAAATCGGACAATTGGAAACATGTTAAATAAGATCTTGAAATTCACGTAAAAATAATGGATTTCTTTCTCCCCTTTCTTCTTTATTATTTCATCGGACTCTAAACTAACGATTTTGATAACGTTGTTCCGTACTGAGGGTCAAATCATAAACTAATCGAATTATTTTATGCCCCATCTGGTCCGTGTAGCATGCAGTTCTCCGAAACGCTAGAACTTTCTTTAAAATTGTACATTTATTGCGATACCAGTCATATTTATGTTTTAATTGCATGCTCGGCCAAATAGAAGCGCTTTTCCGGGTTTATAGCCTGCTACCTTCAGTCTTTGAGACAAGCGGATTCCTCGCTTGCGTTACCCGAAGGTGCGATTCTTACCTGCAAGGGACCATTAGTTGCGGCGGTCGTTTGCTCTTTCGACGTGTTTTTAAATCAATCAATAAAGGCGACTGTTCCCTTGCTCCTATCGAAAAATTCAAGATACAATCTACAATTCACGAATCCGGTGGTTTCATTTTTAACTCACGTTCATACCAAAGTTACCTCGTAACTAATAACTTTACAATCGTCACATCCAACTGTGAGCATCCATTCTGAAATTCATAATCTAGTATTAAGTGTTGTTTAAAAATATAGTTTATATTGTATTTTACTACAACTCGTTTCTTTATCATTCCTGTCACTTGAAAAAAGTCATTGGGAACCGCGTGAAATCGAGAGAAGTTCGTATATACGCAGAAAAGCAAACGTTAATTGTGTTTTTCACTAGTGTGTATAACCGTGTTATCTTATCATTACCAATGGACTGCATTATGATCTTCAAAAAATAATAGTAAATTGTTTTACAAAATTAGCGTATATTTCTCACCGTCTATCTTCCTTTTTTTAACATCTAATTGTAACATCGTAGCAATCTGTCTTGTCTGAAGATTTATTTTCATAATAACCTCATATCAAAACATTTTATTATAGAAAAATTTCATCCAATTCTCTACCAAGTGGTACTATATCTAAGTAATACAGCGGTTAGAAAATAAAACATTTAGATACAAGAGTATTGTAAAAAGAGATAAGGAGTTCTCCTAATTTAACATAGCTTGTCTTATTTGTTGACCATTTCTTGTATCTTGATGAAAAGTGTCACTTTATTTGCAGATAAGAGAAACGTATCGGAATACACTTGTACACCTGTATATTGAAATGTACGGATTTTGATCCATGCGTACTGGAATAGATGTATACACGTGTGTTGAAACTGACACAGATTAAGACACGTGAACAGTAATTACACGTTCATATCGGGATTTGTCGGCATTAATGAATATTTTGACTGATGTAATATGTTTTAAACAAACAAGAGAGTAATCAAGGAAATTTGAACAAGAACGGGGCAATATTACTCTGATTGTGAAAAAAGCGGACGTATTGAAAGATTATTGTGTATTTAATAAAAATAATAAGTAGTTTATTTCTTATGCGAAACGTACGCGTGGAAATGAGATCCACGTGAAACAGAGATCTTTAATCGCTAGCATTTTAAAGATGTAGCTTGTCACCGTAATATGGGACACTCTGTAAAAGTCGCAATAAAAATGTTTCCGTATGCCTAACTTGATGAACTTTTTGGTTACTATCTAATGTATCTACAATACGCAGCATCATAGTTCCTAGCACTTGCCGGCGTTAGAAAAGGGTCAGAAACCTTTGCCACACCAAACGTAGGTATTCGTGTCTTCAGTTCCGTTCTAAGGGAGTGGTGTCCGATAAGTAGTGTAAATTTATCCTAGACGCGGAATAACGGTGAAATATTGCGCGCTAAAATGTAAGCCTTGAGTGCAATGTCCCTGTTATCGCAGAACTAAAGGCGTCTAGCAACGGTTGAAAGTTCCTATTTTTCTACAAGTTATTTGTCCACTGAAAGATAAAACAGGTATAAAGGGATGCTCGCGTTGCGCTGGACAATTGTTTCATTAAAGATTTAGAGATGGATCCTCGATCGCTATCTGTAGTCGTGATATTAGTCAGTTTTGTAGTTCTCGTGACTTTTGTTGACGCTAAACCAGCTGTACCATCTGAAGCATCTTCGTTTGACGCGGAAAGCATCATTTTAGACTGCAAGCATTCGGATTATCGGACATATATACAGTGTCTGAAAAGACACAAGAGATACCCACATGACGCTGATCATATAATAGGTTTGGTAGAATATTCATGCATTTTTTTTAACAATTACATATACTTGACATTATACATTAATTGTGAACGCGTTAGCCGAACACCCGAGGTCAACGTAATTACGTTTCAGATTGGCCTAGTGACGATTACACTGTTCAACAGAATTTGTTTTTGTTACACCCAACGGGCGAACCTTGTAGGGCATCTCTTAACAAGCATGAATGCGAAAACAAAATTGCTGCATCAGCCTCAGTTTTTAAATAATTCGAATTATCGTAAAGACGTCCAATCTTGAACAAAAATAAGATATTACACGAAAACTGAAAACATAAATAAAGTTTAATCTTTCTTGAAATATCGAGGAGAAATCTCTCCCTACTGAATACTGCACACTATCAATGAAGTTATAGAAAAATGCCGAGGAACGTATTTTCTATGCAAAATATTTATATATGAACGAAGAGTTTTGTCAGCTGACACAAAAACTGACCACTGAATCTCATTCAATAGACATTTCTGACGAAGAAACTATCGAGGAAAAATATTCCAGTAGTTTTACTTTGGTGCAAATCGCGCTTGTTTATCTTGACTTACAAGGAGCCCTACGGTAGTGGAAATCTCTTTTGAAACGGTATATAAAAAATCCTAGTACACTTCTTCATCACGGCTTTTGTTTCCGTGATATTTTGATTTAAAGTTTACTATACATTTAGGAAATGAATTATTTGGCATTTCCTAATAGAACAAGTATGGTGAATCGATAGAGCGGTTGATTCGAAAGCTGCAGGTAGTAAGTTGCAATTCTCCTCGCAGTTGTTACTACTTTTTTTTATTTTTTTAATACAACTTTGAAGTGAAAAAATATTTTATTTATTTTTATATTTGATAATTTTAACATAGAAAATAAAAGTTCCGCTGAGATAACAAAAAACTTGTTCTGCTAAAGAGTATTAAATAATTCATTTATTAGGTGCATACAAAACTTGAAATGAAAATATGTATTTCAAAAACGAAGGCCCGTTCATCGGTTTCTCTCATCATTTTTTCTCCCAAGTTCTACTTCATTATGACAGATTCCACTGTATTTATAATTATAAATAATTTTCCGCACTGTAGAATGAGTCCTCTCGAAAGTACAATTTTACTACAATTTTTTATACAGAAATATTGTTTATTGATGTTTTCGAATCCATGGTGCTAATTTTTACTAATAAACAATAACACAAGAGAATTGAGTGTAACATAACAAAAGAAAAAATACATAACATGTCTTTTATTGTCAATTAATTGTACGATTAATCTTATTACGATAAAATAGGAGCGTTTTTACTTTTAGTGTGAAATATAGATAGGTAATTCATTTTTAGAAAAAGTTTCTGAAAGAATTAATTGTTGAAATATTCAAATGAAATATAATATATAAATATATTATGCTCGTTTTTACTTTTGAAAATGTCAGGTTTTGTTTGTTTTCCCGTTAATAATCATTGCTAACATAAGTCTAAACCCAATTTTGTGAGTAACTATATAAGAAATAATGGAAATGACTCTTAATATGTATATCTGTTTTATGTTAAATTGATATACTTACATCTCCTCGTTGTATAATTTAGTAGTTTTTAATTTATAGAAATAAAGATAGTCTACTTTTATCTTATTTTAGAATCAGATATTTAATTATTTACTTAAAATTTAATTTTCCTTTGCAATTACGTACTTTTCTTAAAAAATTATTTTACTTTCTTTTAATAAAAGATTTTATTCTTATGTCAGAATAGAAGCCGTTGTCATGCTTTCTAACATTGAATAATAAACTCGGAGAAACTTTATACTAAGATGAAGTTTTCTGATCTGATGTTATAAATATTTTATATTAATATTGAAATTTATTTGCTGTGCAGGAAATTTATTCCTTATAAAGGAAAACAAAAAGCCGAGGAATTAGAATTCTAATTTTAAAATATAATTCATATGTATGTGTTACATTTCTGTTACGGTGTTTTTAGTCTATTATGATTCTTCTACGCGTTAATTTAGGATTAGTAATAATTATATTAAACTAGTAATAATTAAGTGGTTAAAAGACACCTTTTAAAATTTGAGTTCAATATTATGTTCAAAGATCAATTACTTTTTCTCAATTAATCTTTTTCTGTAATAATTATAGATTTAAATAGGTGTATACGATAGATCTGTAAACATGATGTTAATATTTATGTCTTATTAAGATGATAGCTGCATGGAGCCGTGTATACAGGATTGTGTAAGGGAAAGAAAGTTCACCTGTGTAGAAATTTGCAAACATTGCGTGAAAAGACAAAAGCATCGTACAATTAATATTACTGAAACCGAATACATAACGGAATGCATTCACGGGAACTGCACTAAAGTTGGCAACAAAGATGCTCTTACACCAATAACCCTCAACTTAACTACTCATGTGCACATTCACAATCATTACAATCACACTACTACCCCATCTGGTGAGTAATATATTTCTTTCTTATATTATTAAATTTGAGCACGTTATACGCCAGATATACAATGTTCAACATTTTGTTTTATAGGCAAACCCCATTGTCCATGTTACTATATCATTTGGATCCCATGCTATTGTCGACCACAATATCAAATATGCCAGTATCAGATTCAGTGGCCCTGCATTCCAGTAAGTTTAAGAGTTTTATCATAATGTTATCTACAGGTCAAACACTTTCTGGTACGATTTTTCATAGTCTCGATAGAATAGTGACTAATAATACTTAGTTTCTGAAAAAGCTTTCATTTTCTAATTTGATACTTTTCTTATACTCGAACTTCAACACTTTTAGTAATATTATTGGTATATAATAGTATATATTCAATAATATTATTTTTAATAACCACTTTTAAAACATTTTATTATATCTATACTTCATAGACATACAGTAGAAACATGTGGTTTATTATTTGAAACATTGTTTATTATAGACAAGCGGATATGGTTCATTAGGAGTCGGAGGACTTGGATTTGGGACGGGGGTAGGAGGGATATATGGCGGGGGAGCAATGGCTGGGGGAATATTAGGAGGGGAGATAATGGGCGTTGGAATGGAAACTAGCATGTTAGGAACGGGTGTACCGATTATTAATCCTGGCATAATGACTGTAAACACTACTTGCGATGAATGTAACCCTCCTGCTGGATAAGCAGCATTTCTCTTACTAATTCAGTTTAATTGTAATATAACTTCTTACATTTCAATATTGTATGTCTGACGTTATTTTTAAATGCCTTTTACTATTTTTATCAACAAATATTTTGTATTGTAAATTAAAGAGTGTGTACAGTATCTTTTATCGTTTTTTATTTGTTAATAAGCAACAAAGTGCAATTTGTACTGTACATGTGTAACTAACGCGACGAAGAGAGTTAAATGTCTGTCCCTTTCTTGCATTCCTGCTACGGACTTCAAGCGTTCTAGCTAATATGTTCTAGCTAAAATTCTAGCTCTTATGCAAACTTATTTTAAAATATGGTTATATCTGAACAATATGGAAGAGATGATGACACATTCTGCATATCTATGGATCATCAACACCTTTTAAGACAGGATTCGTTCCGTTTCTTTTGATTACATTATCACAAAATTATTTTATCTACTTAACATGTCTAAGATGTATCTACTAACTTATTTACTTATATACTCCAATACAGCCTATTTGTTATATTTTGTTATACTAACACGTTGAGTGCCGCGTGACTGACACCGAGCTTTCCGTTCGGGCCGCGTCAGTCATCGGTGACTGATGTTTCGCATTGCTGTACCACGATACCAGCGCGCGCGGCCTGATGGGGAAGTCGTTATAAAACCGCGTGGCACTCAACGTGTTAACCGAACTATATTAATACTATGTATATTATTGTGATTATTAAGACTCGTCATATTAACGTACGTCATTCTTTGAGTGACAAAACTCATATATTATAATTATGAAATCTTTTATTCTATTAACGAGCAACGTAATGTTACATCTTCCATTGTACCAATGTATTTATTCATTGGCTTCATCAACCAGGAATTGACAAGCTTTTGCAAAGTCGAAGTTTACCAAAATGCTGGGCTGTCTTAAATAATACAGATCAGTGTTCTTGCAGTGCAAATACAGTGCTTTATTGAAAATTTGTTATTTTGAGGAACTGATGTGTTATACAGGCAATCCAGAAGTGGGAGATACCTGAGATCATTTGAAGAAACTTTTTCCTTTACAAAAATTTTGTCCGAAGCATTGTTAACGAACTATTAACGAAAGACATTGGCCAATGAGAAGCGAGTACCGCTAACGCGAGGAAGACGAGCCAATGAACAAAATTGGGTTTCATACGCTCCGTCGCGGCTTGCGATCAGAGTCTCTTCCACTCGTTCGCTCGCTCAGCTTCAAGCTGCCGAACTCGTTTCTAATTGTTCACTGCTTTTCGTTAATAAATCGTAAACAAAACCGCAGGTTGCATTTTCGCTAAAGAAAAAGTTATTTCAAAGGACCTCAGGGACCCCTCATTTCCCGCTTGTACTATAATTTTAAGATATCCCGTATATTAATGTATCTTTTTGAACATTTGTGTTCGTGTATTGTATATTTAAATAGTATAAACTCAAACATCGAGATAAATTATAACTTACCATGTTACCGTATTATTAGGAAAAATTCGTGTTCCGATTTGCGCTGTGTACGAAAAACCGCCATGAAAATTGTATAAGGAATGTAGTCTCTTGAATGCAACGTCACGACCGCCTGATTTGTAAAATTGAACGATGATTAAATAATTTAAAGCCCTTTCTACGAGAATTCATCCGTTCTGCCGCGAAAGCTGTCCTCTGCTATTCCCGTGTTCGAACCTTCGGTCTTCGTCGCGTCCGATCTATGTATCTAGCGAAAACTGGCAATTCAAAATCGTTTAGAAAATCATCACGTGCTGTATCTATTCGTGCTGTATCTATTCGGTGCTTGGCGACCGAACAAATCTTATCATATTCTGTGTTGAATCATGTCTTGGACCACGTTCGTGTAGTCATGTGTCCCTAAAAATCAGGAAAAAAGAGAAACGCCAAAATATTAACAGGTTGACTGACAGTATAAAATATGATAATAAACTTAAAAATTTACATCGTTTTAAGTTGTTATCTAAAATTAATATAAAGTCCATTTAATTTTTATTTAATGCGGGATTTTATTATTAATGTACTTGCACATTTTTTCAGGAAACTAATATGTTTAAACATTTGCATGGAATAAATTCTAATTTGCTAGTATTGCGCTTCGCGTTGCTGTACCACGATACCAGCACGCGCGGCCTGAAGGGGAAGTCGTTATAAAACCGCGTGGCACTGAATGTGTTAAAGGTAGACAAAATGGATGCGAGAAACTGGTGTTTCTCACGACCTCGAACTTTTTAAATATTTCAAGAGACTTTTCAATTGACGATTTTTCTGTTTTCAATTAATATCTGTATAATTTTTCTAGTGCCCTAACAAAGTCTGTATCCTCTACAATACATATTATAGAGCTCTGACATTACTGAAATTAGTTTACCAGGTATAAGGTGCTTCTTACACACTACAGTATCCGATTTTGCTTGTTCATGACATTCGGGTTTCTGTTATCCGTAAATTCATCTTCACTTGCCTGCAAGCACCCACCGCAAACACACCCTTCATCAATAACAAGATGAAGGTCCCGTTGACAGGATCATGACAAGTGTTGGATACGACCTTCGGGATTGGGACTAGCGTTGGAACGAAGCTCAAATTATGGTCTTCGTCTGTAATTCTACCGTCAGTGATAGGTATCAGCAAGGAACTGATTGATCCGAAGAACTTTAACTTGTTGTAGGCGCCGTCAACCTTCGGCGAGCAGTTTAGATCAAGAGGTACAGTGGGCCGCATTAATATTCGGACACCATCGTATTTGAGAAATTTTTACTCCGTATCTTTATTGTTTGTTGAGTTAATGAATTTATTATTAATTGATATTAAATGAACTAGTGCTTAATTTTGACGTCGCAAAAATATTCGGACACTTTACAAATTATAATTTGGTCATCAAGGATATACATATACTTTAACAAAAATAAATCGATGTTAATACTTTGTTGGATTACCCTTTTGCCGAATTACATGGTTTAATCGTTTAGCCATACTAGAAATAATTTTATTTATATAATATATATAATATATTTATTTTCAGCCTCACGGCCAAGAAATAGGACTTGGTTTACACAAACCTAACTCTACAATTCTATCTTAACCTTTCATTCATTATATACATTTTCATTCACACACTTATCTCATATACCTACTGCCTAAAAACCGTTTCTTACTCTAAAATCCTAATAAAGCCTTCTCCTTTGCCCTTTCTTTTCTCTTTTTATCTACCTTGCCCAGCCATTCCTCCACCTTCTCGTTCTTTCTACCGCTTACTACCTCCTCGATCGTCACTCCTCTTTCTGTTTTCCTGCAATCTCTTACGAGATGCTCCAGTGTCCCAAACATCTCCCCACACAGGTCACAGTTTCTTTCTTCCTCTTTCTCCCAATATCTGTTCCATCTTTCCATATTTCCACATCTTGCTCTCGCTACTAATTTCTGGCATCCTCCTTTACCTTCCCTGCTCAGGTACTCTGGGAGAACCCAGATTTTTATTTTTTGGTACCGCGGGTTAAATTTCGACTGTGCCACTTTGCGGAATTGCTTCTGCTGCTGCACCTCTACATCTCTATTCCTCAGCCTTGAACCCACATCTTCTCCACTATCCCTCAACCGATTTACACCTTCTTGGCTCCATCCATTCCTCTTAAAATATTCCTCCCTTTCCATTCTGCTTTTGATTTTCAGCTCCTCATTTCTCTCTTTTTCCTTCAGACACTCTGCAGCAATTCTTCTTTCACCACCTCTCTTCAAATTCTCCTCAAACCTTATAGCCCTGTGTCCTGTACACACGCTAACTTTCACTCTCTTTGTCTCCTCCAGCACTATGCAACTTGGCGTAGTAACATCTAGGCCCAGTGTCCAGAAATAATTTTATTTAAATATTCTAATGGAATACGTGACCATTATTCGATTAATCGCAATTTTAATTCTTCTTTGGACTTTATTGGCGACATTCTGATTCGACGATCTAAGTAATTCCATAAATTTTCAATCGGATTTAGATCTGGTGATTGTGGGGGAGTTTTCCATACTTTTGGGCGATTATATAATAAATAGTCTTGAACTTTACGTGATTTATGTGGACATTATCTTGGTAAAATTTAAAATGATTACAAATATTCATATTAATAGTAATTTTTAGTAAATTTTGTTCCAAAATATTTAAATATTTATTTTTGTCTAAAATTCAATCAATAAAAACTAAGTCACCCACTCCAGCAGTTGAGATACAACCCCAAACCATCAGACTGCCTTCACCCCATTTCAATGTTGGTTTAAGATTCTTAGAAAGAAGCTATTCATTAGCTTTATGCCATATAAGTTTGTGCCCATCAGACTCGGAAATATTATAGTTGTTTTCGTCTGCAAAAATTACATCTTTCCACCATGTTTCTTCTTTAGAAGTGTATTCTTTAGCGAAGAGTAATCGCTTCTTTCGATTAATATTGTTAACATATGGCTTTTCTCGGGCAACTCTGCATATCTATTTTCATGAAGCATCCGATGAACTGTTTCGGGATGAATCTTCTTGCCGGTCCCCTCAAAAAACTGTGCTGTCAATTTTGTGGCACTTGAACTAGGGTCTACTTTTATTTTCCTAATAATATTACGTTTATCGCGATCGTTAAGTAACTTTGGGCCACTTTTCTGAGGGATAGATTAAATTCTATCCTCACGATTATATCTTCGTAAAATGTCCGCAACAGTGCTCTTGCTCAAATTTAATAGTATCCCGATTTCTCTATACAATTTTCCTTTTTCGCCTTTTTTTCGTAGTACAGCCGGGCAGGGGGCGATTCTACATAAAAAAAGAAGAAAATATTTTGGTATAACATTTTTTCATTCGGTGCTTCGTTTTCGTGATAATCGACTTTAACTTGTAAACGATTTAATACCATTTTTCTTGTCAATATCAAGTTTGCATATCAATAAAAAATGAAACTATACAAATTATGTAAATCAAACTTATGTTTTTAAAATCTAAAGTAAGTGTTATAACTTATTAAAAAACCTATAAATTCGTTCATTCAACAAACAGTAAAGATACGGAATGAAAATTTCTCAAAAACGATGATGTCCGAATATTAATGCGGGTCACTGTATGCATATGGAAGATATCAAAAAGTGTGAAACTACGTTCTTCAGTCAGCGAACGTGTTCGGGTTCTTCCAAGTTCGCACATGATAATCTTGAACGTGCAATTTGCAACCGTGATTCGAATGCAATGTTCGGTGTATGTATCAATGTCAATAGCGTAACACCTTAACTGGTATTAATTAACATACTGCAGATTTTGCGTATTTCAAGTAGAAACAAGTAGAATCAAAAATTGTTAAAGATACCGTTACATTATTTTTAGCTCGTTCAAATTATTCAGACAGGAATTTAATTTTTAATTAAATCCTAACGGTTGAAATTGAGGTATAATATATTTATTCTACATATAAGTTCGCAGTCTAGACAGGACAAAACAGCGTATGTTCTTGAAAAACAAGCTCGAACGTTTTAAATAATGCCAAAACATTGTACTAAATTATCTAATTGGTATAATAAGCTATTGAACTATGACAAAATTGTTAATATCGTTATTCGATATAACGAGCTTTCCAGAATCGTTCGTTACGCATCGAGAATGAATAAAATGTTTATGTCGTATCATTATCGCAACGGATGATAAATATACTTTCATACCTATATTATATGATGCGAAAAAACGAATCGCAATATCATGCAAGTAGATCATGCATTTTGCAGAAAATAAAATTCCAACGTTTAAAGCAGAAGTATCAGTTCACCCATCGGAAAACTTTGCGTCAAAGTATAAACACTGCTGCAAACTATAGCTTGGACGTTCTTCTGTCTGAAAAGTTTGCACGGGTTGAGAATGAGTTTCGTAGACAGCAGTTACCTATAGTCACGGTCAATTACAGTTGCATGTTTCGGGCTGAACAAAAACAGATTGTGACCATGTTGCGAGCATAACCACCAACAGTTGTATAATCTGTTATGCGACGGTATCAATGATAGCGCAAACAAATAAAAAGGAGATTAATAAACGATAAAGTGTCTCGGATCAACTATCAATAGTATTATTTAAAAACTTAACTGACCGCTTCCCGTTTGCGTTTATGTAAATAATAAACTCACATGTACAAATTAACTTTTTTTTCTGATAACAACATCTTCGTCTTATTAGTCCTCTTCATCCTGTCATCGTTCGTAAGAAGTTCAGGTACGCCGCGGAAGTTTTAACAACCTACACATACACATTTATGTATCTTGAGTTTTGAGGTGTATTATTCAATAGTGTAGAGTCATTTCTGTTGGAGGGGGGGGGGGGGGGGACAAATTGCTGTGCTTTTATTTTATACAATATTTTATTGTATTGCTGTGCACATGCTTCGATTTTTTTGTATTCTTCTTTTAAAAAGTTGAAGTTAACCCCTTGCCGTATTTTAACGAGTCTGATTCGTAATTATGATTTCTAACAATAACTTGTTAAGTAAGCATGTTATTTCTCTTCTCAAATCGAAAGAAAATTCTGTCTTTCTGCCACTAATATTTAAGCGCTGAAGTAATTGTAAGCACACTATAAATATTAATTTTAATTCTCCTACGAGAAATTATTCCAATTGAAAATTATTTAATCATTGTAACTACGAAGATAAATACTGCAAGGGGTTAATTATGCCCGAAGACCAATGAAAGGTACAGCATTCCACAGCAGCCACAGCAGGTCACCTCACAGTAGCCTCCATCACGACCCTAACTCCATTGTACTTACGTCGCAGAATCCCTGAAGAGAAAGGTCGAAAAACTTGGCGGCGGTGAAGCATGTCGGATGAATGGGACGATGCATGATCATTCTTAAGTTCTTCTTTACCTCTTCGGAATAATCGTACCATGGCATGTAGTACGCCATTAGTTTTACTTTCACGCTCTCAATGAAAAGAAATGTTGCTATTGATATTCATAACCGTTTAGACGAATACGCACGATTCTTTTATGATCACATGATTTTGTTCGTCTAACTCAATTACAGAGAACAGTGGTTGCAATTTTGAGATGGCCTCATTGACTGACAATTAAACTCTGTTTTGAATATAATTGTGACAAATTGTTCAAAGGTTCAAAGTTTCCAATGTCTTTAATATTTAATCTATAGATAAATGTAACTTTTTTCTATGAAAGTTATTTAATATTCTTCGCATATTTAAAACATACAAAGTATTTTTGCACCAATAATTGTTGCATTTGTTCATAACTGTTTCAAGTAAATATGAATCTCAAGACGTAATTATAAATGATAAATATAATATAGGGAAAGTACCTCCTGTTTGAGACAGTCGCCGATATAAGATAATATATACACATTTAGGAACATCCATGACATCAGAAGGAAATATATCAGCATACTCATCAGGTTCTTATCTTCCCATTCCTGAAAATATTGTTATGAGTTTATACTATTAGTGCTGGTTCTTTACTTCTGTCATTTCATCCTTTCTTTATAGTACCATAATAACTCCATACTCGAGGAAACATATGATAAGAGTACTGCCGACCAGTTCCGTAAAAAACACTGTGTTTAAGTTTTTCTCAATCAGTTCCGCAAATCTATAATTTAATATTACTTTAGATATTTTTACTGATTTCGCTAAATCAATCATACAATTCACAGATCTAAAATTTATATACGATAAAGACGAATAAATATTGATTGTCGATATATACAGGATGTCCCAGTTTTTAAGGTTCAAACTTTGTCAGTATATTCTATGGCACAAAGAAAGAAAAAAATGTTATGTAAACATAGGTCATATAGAGCTTTATTAAGAAGTTATAACAAAAATACGTTGCTTACCTAAGACCCTTAACAGTCCGCACTTGGCTTGGTTTTACGGTACGTCAACGACTATCAGGACCTTTAGCTAAAATACTAAATCTAAAAAATCTCATTAAAACAGAAAGTTTCGCTAAATCTCAAAAATAGCCTG
>NC_135774.1:16478554-16560377 GCF_028453695.1 Augochlora pura | reverse complement strand
ACTTCCCACCGGACAACGTTTGGGATCTAGGAGGGGGTATCGCGGACACTTCCAAAAAGTCCCAATCCGAAATGCGGTCCTCCGGAATTCCCCAACATCTGCGTTGCAGCTTGCTAAGTGCTGATCCCAAACGTGTCTGTTTCTTCGCGACTCTCCCAAGTCCGTTGCCGAGGACCCAGGATTTACGGCCCGGTAATAATGGTAAAACGCTTAAGATGAGCCATGCGCCCCGAGACCGGCCGAAACTACTGCTTTCCGAGAGCGCGGGTGACAGGCCCACACCGTAGCCAATTTCGACCGTCCCGAGCGCACGGTCACCGCCATAAACCCGACGAGCGGACCTCGACATACCGCCCACCTTGAACTAACCGAGTTCAATTGACTATAATTAGGCTATTCACATTGACTATAAGTAAAACCGACACAATAACACTACGACTAGTACCAACTTATTACTCGACTAAACCTATGAATACAATACACGCAATCTTATGCATCTACGTGTCTCTGCACATCAGGTAACAAGCATATCTTGTTCACTGGTCTCTTCAATGTTCCCTTGGCCGTACGCAGGGAGTTATCCCGAGTTATCCCCTCCTGACCCGGTTGCAGCTCCAGGATGCGGGCTAGAGACCATTTGAACGGCGGCAGGTTGTCTTCCTTGATCAGGACCATGGCTCTAACCGTCGGTGTTTCCGGGGACCCCAGCCTTCACTTCTGTCTCTGTTGCAATTCATGCGGGTAGTCCCGACTCCACCATTGCCAGAAGTGCTGGATCATCTGTTGTAGCAACTGAAATCTACTGAGACGATTATGCTGAACCTCTGTGAGGTCCGTCTGGGGCAGCGCCGTCAGTGCTTCTCCCACGAGGAAATGACCGGGAGTCAAAGGGGTAAAATCAGAGGGATCCGGAGACATGGGATGCAATGGACGGGAATTAAGACAAGCCTCAATTTGCGTCAAGACCGCGCGCCGATGAAGTTTGTGCCATTGTCCGAGTGAATACCACGGCAGAGACCTCTACGCGAAACGAATCTCCGCAAGCAATTAAGAAACGACTCCGTCGAGAGGTCTACGGCCAGCTCTAGGTGCACGGCCTTCGTTGCGAAGCAAACGATCAAACAAAGGTAAGCCTTCCTATACAGTCAGGATCGTCCGCGCTTAATTACGAAAAAAGGACCGGCGTAGTATATGCCGCAGGTAGCGAAGGCACGAGCAGGGGTAACGCGTGCGACGGGCAGGTTATCCATTTGCGGCTGTAAGGAAATGGGGAAATCGCGCGAAATCAAACTATACAGTCCCGAAGCACCTTCCCACCGATGCGTCTACCTGACACTATCCAATACCGTTGGTGGATGGTTGCGCTCGTCTGTTGATAGCTGGCATGCAGCAACCGCAGGTGTTCGCGCCTAACCAATAACGCAGCCAGTGGACCCACGCTCGGTATCAATATCGGATGCCTCTGCTCGAATGGTAGCGAAGCATTCTGCAATCGACCCTCCACCCTGACAATCCCGTGATCGTCAAGAAAGGGTTCCAGTGAAACTATAGGGCCCTTCCCGTCCAGGGTTCCCCTGAAGTCGCCGCGACTTGACAGCATTGTCACCTGCGCGGAGGAATCGACAACGCGTTCCGAGCACCCCAAACCACCTACCGTAGTTTCCGAGGCCCGGCATTCTAACCCAACCCGCCTAGCGAAATCACGACGCATGAAATTCGCCTGAGACCCGACGTTCAGGAGCGCGCGACATTTATGGGCCTTTCCCCCCTGCCCTATCACTACAATGACGACGGTCGACAGGACTGTCATCGTAGCGATGGGCTTCGCCGTGCCCGAAGCCAACGCTTGGGCCACCACGGAAGGTGCCCTTGAAGGTGCCTCCTCGTTATTAAGAATAATCCGACTGGCCGATTGCTGATCCCTGTGTAGTAAAGTGTGGTGCTGCTTGCTACAGCTTCTGCAAGACCCGCGGGTGCATGCACGGTGTTCGGGCGACAAACAGTTAAAACACGTGCCCAAGCGTTTCACGGTGGAATACCTCTCGACATACCGCAACGATTTCCATTTCGTGCACTGTTGCAACGAATGGTCCCCGCCGCATGTGAAACATTTGTTGCCCTTGTGACGTGCCCTGCCGACGCCGCTTTTGGTACCTGCCGAAGCGCCAGGATAATGTCACTAGGGACTACGAGAGCCGAACTCAACCGATACCACGACGGACCTGTATCAAGGTAATAAAGCTTTCTCTCAATATAGAGAACCCACTGCTCTAACATTTTCCGACTCAGACGAGGAAATTACAATTTATAACAAAATGAGTAACGAGGGGCTGTATGAAATAACTCGCAAACTGGACCAGCTTCTGAGTGCAATTACACTACAAGACCAGAAGATTAGTGCACTCAATGACAGTGTAGGTAAATTAAACGACGAAAACATTAAACGAACAAACGAAATAAAGGAACTGTCCAGAACCATCAACCTGCAGTGTTTTACCGAAGACGACGCACACACCAGCCAAACCGGGCATTCTGACGACCACATGAATAACCAACCAGAAACCTCACGACAAACCACCATTATGAGGGATGGATGTCGCGCGGCCGACGCTATTCGAATCGTTGAAACCTTGCG
The DNA here is from genome assembly GCF_028453695.1 of Augochlora pura. Lineage (NCBI taxonomy): Eukaryota > Metazoa > Arthropoda > Insecta > Hymenoptera > Halictidae > Augochlora > Augochlora pura. Next base: position 16,557,742 of record NC_135774.1, on the reverse strand, counting down.
AGGTCGAGACGATTGCGGAGTTGAGGAGTTTATAAAATCCTTCAAACGGGCACGCAACAACTGCGGCGAACAAGATTTGCTGCTCCATATGATTTTGGTAGAAAAAAATTATTGATAACGCGAAACGCAACATCAGATACCACGAGATAAATAATTTCGAGGCTTTGTACGAAGCTCCTACAGAGATCCTACAGTCTACGCTTCAGGCAACAGTTTGGCGATCTGCAGTACGCAGTACAAGCCAAACATATGACACCTACTGCCCGAAAGATCGCCCTTCAAGAAGAAACCGAGGATGCCGTTAGGTTATACACCATGAACCTACGCAAAGACATCGGACAACTGGTGACCCCATCCGACCCTACCACGCTATCGGAAGCCCAGGAAAAGGTAACGGACAGAAGAGCCTCACTACCGACCCGTAAGGCCGAGACCACCTGTTAATTATCGGTTTGAATTTTTGGTACCGGTATTTTTTGAACCGGCAGAAAGGTCTCCGTTGACACAAAGAGCAAATGTGAGCTGCGATCATTGTAAGAAAATAGGACACGCCAAGAACCAATGCTACCTGTTAAAGCCACGAAATTTTCCGAACCGCCAATTCGGAAAAATGCCACCCAGAGTGTTAAACACATTAACAGAGGAGAACCACTCAACCGAATCAACTATACGCCAGGGAGACTACGACACATCTTCGCAAGATTCGGAGGAATGCTACAACCGGCACGGCTGTTATTGGACACAGGAGCAGGAATTAACCTCATCAAACGGCGAATAGTCTCAAAAACTGAAGACTGCAGTAAATCGACCATTCGTTTAGGAAACGACAGACACGAGACGACACATTTTTCAAACATTACCACACTTAACAAGACACATAAATTTTTTGTAGTACCCGACGATTTCCCGCTTATAGAGGATGGCATAATCGGCCTCCCCTTTTTGCAACAGTACAAGTTCAAAATAACCAATGACAAACTATCTTGTGACGGTAATTCCATAAAATTACAGGAGACAATCGAAGTTCCAGTTGAACCCCACACATATACGAGCAGGCTGTGCAACCTTGACAATGCGGTTACCAGAGTGTGTTTCTTTAATACTGGTGAGCAAACTCTAAACACTATTACCAAATTAGATTCAGATTCGAACTTACACCTCATACATAGAGCATTCTTTCCGGGAACCCATAGAAAAAAATCATAGCCACGTATCACGACATTTTTACATTAGACTCTGACGAACTCCCGTGTACCAAATTAACGGAACATACCATATCCCTGAAATCCGACCGACCGATCAACATAAAATCATACAAAACCCCCGAATGCCACAAAACCGAGATACAGAGACAGATAACCGAAATGTTAAAAAAGGGAATCATAGAACCATCCGACTCTCCTTTCAATGCACCTGTCTGGGTTGTACCCAAAAAGTCCGACGCCTCCGAAAAAAAGAAATGGAGGATTGTGATAGACTTTCGAAAGCTTAACGAGCAAACTGATCAGGATGCCTACCCACTCCCCAACGCCGACGAGATCATCCAACATTTAGGTGACGCTAAATTCATTTCTGCATTAGACTTATCCTCTGGTTTCCATCAGATCCCCATGAACCAACATGACAAGAAATACACTGGTTTTTCTACCGCCGACGGACACTTTCATTATAACCGTATGCCCTTCGGATTGAAGAATGCCCCCGCGACATTTCAAAGGATAATGGATACCGCTCTTCGCGGTCTGATTAATAAGCACTGCTTTGTCTACCTCAACGACATCATCATTTTCGGTTCTACAATAGAAGATCATAATGGAAATCTGTTGTTTTCCATCGATTAAGAGAAACCGGATTAAAGTTACTGTGGGGATTCGGTGATGAGGTTCGTAAAAGAGATGTACACTAAGTTTCACCACACGGGGGATTACAGTTGTTTATTTTGTAACTCGCGTTTTGCTATTCAGGCAGTCCGCACTTGGAAACTAAAGGAGAGGCGTGAATTCACGGTTGTTGCGACCGGGTGTAGACTAGACAAAAACTGAGAGCTTCGATGCTGTTCGTTCGCCTTTTATTCTGTCCTTGCCCAAAGGACAGCTTGTCCTTTCGACGAGGACCGCGAGACGCTTAGCAAAACATGTGCTTATCTTGGCCGCGCGCAAGCCCGACCATAAAGGCATTTACGTATACCTATGGTCGATTTATGATGCGCTTGCAGAGAAAAGGAAGAACCGTCCTCGGGAGGTTCGTAGCGGCACGGCCGCTACATTACAAACTGACAAGTGTGAATTTTTAAAACCGGAACTAGAATACTTAGGACATCTCGTTACGGCAAACGGAGTAAAGCCAAATCCCAAGAAACTAGACGCTATAAAGAATTTCAGACAACCACGGACAGTGACAGAAATAAGATCATTCCTAGGACCAGCAGGTTACTATACGAAATTCATAAGAAACTTTGCAAAATTTGCTAAACCGCTGACAGACCTTGTAAAGAAGAATGTACCTTTCCATTGGACCGACAAACAAGCAAAATCATTCGAATATTTAAAACTAAGACTATGCGAGGAACCCATCTTGCGATACCCCGACTTCAACGAGACGTTCACATTGACTACAGACGCATCGAACGAAGGCTTAGGAGCAGTACTCTCCCAGAACGATCATTCTTGCCTCTATATTTCCCGCACATTAAATACTGCCGAAAAGAATTATACGATATCTGAAAAAGAATTGCTGGCTATTGTTTGGGGCGTCAAACGACTTAGGCAATACCTATTAGGACGCAAATTTATCATACAAACTGATCACCAAGCCTTAAAATGGCTTCATAATATGAAGGACCCATCCTCCCGCCTCCTACAATGGAGATTGAGATTAGAGGAGTACGTATATGAGATAGAGTACAAGCGCGGAAAACAAAACGTGGTAGCTGACGCCCTATCTGGAGTTTAGACTCCACCCAGTTAAAATAATCGAGGACAGAATCCTTCCCCCATCCGAAAGAATTGACGTAACACACTACACTAACGAATTTCCTAACCACTGAGACCAACAATTATTAGATGACTATAACTCCTGGAAAGCTTCACCTCAGGCTGTTCCTATATTGCAACAACCCAATCGACCCTCTTGGACACAAATAATCAAACCAATGCTAGGCTCGTATAACGAGCATCTATGCCTCAACACCCTGAAGCATTTATTGGAATTAGACGACCAAAAGGATTTCAAATACGGTATAGGAGATAACACTTCTAGTCCCCTCGTAATAACCAACATCCAGCTAATGTTACGATTTCTTAGCCAAATGTGGCCAGAAAAGAAATTATTCTTTTCAAACAATCCAGTACGAGAATACACAAAAGAACAGAAACTAGCAATCTTACAAGAAAATCACAATTGCAACAGTTCCCAACATTTAGGTGAGAATAAAACACTCGCGAGGATCAAAGAATCGCACTATTGGCCTTCTATGGATAATGACATATGCGAATTCGTAAAGACCTGCGACACATGTCAAAGGGCTAAATTAACGCGAATTAGACCACGAGAGGAAGTCGTCATCACAGACACACCAATCGAACCGAACGAAAAAATTGCGATGGATATACTAGGTTCCTTCCCCAAGACACAACAGGGCAATCAATTTATTTTGTCTATCCAAGATACCTTAACCAAATACCTGGTACTGGTTCCTCTAAAGGACCAGAAAGCCCATTCTATATTAGACAAATTGTTACATCATTATATAGTATATATATATTTTCTTCACCCAAACATATACTGACCGATTAAGGGAGTAGTTTTGTATGTAAACTCGTAGAAACATTCGAACAAATATTTAAGATTAAACACATAAAAACCGCCAGTTTTCACCCTCAAAGCAATGGGGCTCTTGAAAGAACACACGCTCTCGTAAAAGATTTGATAAAGACATGTCTAATGGATAACCGTATAGAATGGGACAACAACCTAAACGTAATATGTATGGGATACAACATCTCTATTCACGAAGGCACCGGGTACTCACCCTTCGAATTCACGTTTGGACACAAGGCCAATATGTCGTCCACTATATCCACGACCCCAGCTATCTCCAAAGACGAGATCTTTAGACTCTGGAGAAGCAGTCACAACGACTACCTACGTAAAACTCGCGAAACAATAGAAAAAATAAGAAACGCTACATAGAAACTCAAGATAAAAAAATAAAGATAAAAAGCATAATCAACTTAGGAGACAAGGTTTTATTGCACAACGACCATAAATCTAACACATTAGATCAGGAATGGATAGGGCCGGCGTAGGTTATCAAATGTGATACCCCGAACTATACGATCTTATTTGACAACGGTAAAACCCTTAGGACGCATGGTAATCGTTTAAAATTATATTTTTCTAGGTACTAGCGATGGCGAACACTGCGCTTGGTATAGACATCAAACCGCTTAGCGACACGAACGTCGTAATCGAAAAAATAGGAGAATGTCTTATATACCATCAAGAAGTTAGGATCATCTTAGCTACCGACACATCTGGTATTATTAAACAAGTACAGGATATAGCTGCACCTACTTACGCGTTAGATAAATTTTGTAAGGAAACCAAATGCTATAACCAGTACGAAATACGTATCTTATTGGACAAATTCAAAAGATTAATGAAACAAAGCCGCAAACTAGAATTATTTACACACACGCGTACCCGCCGCGGACTGATAAATTTTATTGGTTCCGCTTCAAAAGCCTTATTCGGAACTTTAGACGAAAGCGACCTGAAGCTCATAAACGAGAACATGGACAAATTATTTGAAGCCAACAACAAACTGACCAATATCGTCCGGAATCAAACCACGATTATAAAAAACACACTTAGCAGCGAGGCGTTAGAGCATCACGAACACCAGTTACAATTAAACAACGTAGAAATTAGTAAAACCAAAAATAAACTCGCAATATCGAATCAAATAATTACACTAGAAACCATACTAACTGACACTCAGGAACAATTACAGGAGATCAATACAGCCATTATGACTGGCAAGAAAGGCATAATAGATCCAAGTTTCATAAATACCAAGATGTTTCTTGATGCTTTTAATAACCTAACAAAGACCCAGGGTATCGTAAATTATATAGAAGGAATCGAAAAGAATTTCAAACTTCTATTAGATATTAGCGATTTAAAATTAGCCCTACAAAGCGGTAAACTTATATACCACTTAACGACCCCTATACTAGAGGAGCAAGAATGGAGCATTTATAAACATTACGTAATATCGCACAAGGTAGGACAAGTATTCGTGGCCCCAATCCTAGAAAGCGAACTCACGTTCCAACAAAGTATAGGAACCATCAACGTCAACGAGCACTATATGAAAACTCAATGTAAAAATACGCCAGTTGGACTGGTTTGTAAGAGAACACAACCCACTGAGCATAATATCGATAGTCAAAACTGTCAAGATGAGATTTTAAGGAAACATAAACACGACTCCATGAAATGTCCAACCGCCGTATTTACGATTAACAAACTTATATTTATACCCACGCATAGTTCGAACCAGTATATTATAATTCCTGAAAAACCTATAGAAGTATCTACGTTATGCAAAATTAGCAAGATTATAACCATCTCCGAACCCATAATACTTTTTAGTCAAGAAGCCTGCACCCTCATATACGATCAAAATGTTATGAAAATGGGTGGAAAGGTTAAAGAAATAGACATACAGGAACAACGATACAATCTAACATTTAACATATCCAACAGTGACCTAGACTTACTACGAGACCACATTAGCAGTATTCCGAAAGTCACTGATAACTTTAAGGATTTCAAAGTTATGATAAATAGCATGGTTACGCAACTAGACGCCATAAAAATACAGAGACGAATTCACTCCATAACCGAGACCGCCATTAGCACACTCCAAATTTTAGGTTACATAGCATTAGGATTAATAGTCTTATATATATTACGCCGAGTAGGTTTATTCAAATATTGTACCCCCAAAACATTATGTATTAAGATATTATGTAACGAAAGTAGCAACGTAAGTCAGGGCAGATCAGAATACCACAACGAACCCTCATCGCAACAAACCATTAGAGCCTCAACAACCACGGCCCCGGAAAACGTGTATGAAGACACACCACTCGACCTAGAACTGCAACCACACAAACCAGTCCAGATAAAGCAACGAACGGTACGATTTGAGAGACCAAGTCGACTCTAAGAAGGGGGGTGTGACGTGTCCTGCCGACGCCACTCTTGGTACCTGCCGAATCGCCAGGATAATGTCACTCCTGGCGCCTCATTGTCGCGCCGTCCGAACTTGCGGAGCTGGCGCGACACAACCTCATTTTCCTGGGACCACCAGCGGGCCGACATTCCGAACGACGCCACATTGTCGCGGTACGGAAAATTCTTCAGCCCTTTCCGGGCCCAAACAAGATTCAGCACTCGGGCCCTAATCAGCCAATTAATCTTAAACTTAGGCCCACATTGAAAACCGCCTCCAAACCCAAAAACTGGAGGGTATAAATACCACCCCGTAAACCAAATAAAGTCTTCTGCCGAACCTCACTGCGTGCGTTACTCTACACCTTACCTCGTACAAATATCTTACGAAACCCTGTCCAAGGATAGCTAGTCTACGGAGGCTATACCCTGGCTTAGTTTTATTACGTACGAGGACTATTTTCCATCGTCATCATCCAGTCCCATGACACCCTCCCTAGCTAGATGGGCAACCGGAGAGAAGCGTTGCTTGTGTTTCTCACGCGGTAGTCCTGTCGACTGCCGTCCGTTTGGCGCTATAGTGGATACCCAGGGCTTGTTCGCGTCCGTACGCGTAAGTACCTCGACCTTTGCTCTAAAAATCGCGTAAATTCTTCAAAGGTGGATGGTCCGTTCGAATTTAATGATTGCCTTTCCCACTCGTTGAGGGAGGCCGTATCTAATTTCCTCGATAAAAACCCGATGAGAATCGCATCGATAACTTCTCCCGGTTTCAGCAATTTCTCCAGAGCGCGAACGTTATTGATCGCGACATCTGCAAATTCGCTAAGTGCGCCGCTATTTTGTCTTTGAATAGGTTTCATCTCAATTAAAGAGTTGACATGATGATTTGCTAAGGCCTTGGGGTCGTCGTACTTTTCCTTGAGGCGCTCCCACGCCAGCTTATAATTTCCCGCGGATATGCTGTGCGACTCTATAACTCGAGCAGCGGCATCCGATAGTCCGTGGTCACCATCATAGTTTGGGAGCTTTATGACCGGTAGCCGTACCGCGAGGTGTGCTTCGGAGGGTACCGGAGTGGCCGCACTTTCCGTTGCCGCGCAGGTAGAAGGGCTACCCCGCACCTGCTTAATATAACGCTCGGCTTCCACGATAATTTTGAAAAAATTGTCCTCAAACTGGTCGCGCTCCGCCAACTGCGCCTCCTCGCTCGGCGTCCCCACGATGGCCGTTTCTATATCTGATTGAACGCGATCGAACCTTTCGTACAGGCCCTCGTATGCCCGTACGCGCTTCTCGAAAGCATCTATATTTGAATTGTCATCGGCAGACGCCACAAACCTTTTTAGAATCGTAAGTTTGGCCTTTATGCCTCCACGTTCCGCGATTAAGTGCTTGACGGCCTCCATAGCGTAAAGGATCAAGTTACAAATGAAGCTAGGAAAACTTACTACAATGAAGGAGTGGGACAGCGATGAGGCAACTTTTTCCCGTCGTCTCGTAGAATGACCGCTGCGTCCTGACGTCACACTCGAACAGCAAATCAAGGCTGGATCTGCTGGCGTCCTGGATGTTGGTGTTGGTTAGTGTGATCCTTGGTGATGCACGCCAAATTTTCCCAAATGTCATCAATGCTGCTGCTTCTTAACAGTTCACTCTTCTACTAATTGCGCTTATGAAGGTCCACCTCCCCTGGCAGGAGAAAACAATGGACCACAAGATTGCAATTCACAAGGTATACGACCTGTACGTTACTAACAAATTGACATATAGGAACTATGACCAACTAACTAACTTGAACTATCTAGCCGAGGCCCGGACTTCCACCCTTGATATAGTCCACAAGTTTCCCACAAGAAAAATAGACTTCCCACCGGACAACGTTTGGGATCTAGGAGGGGGTATCGCGGACGCTTCCAAAAAGTCCCAATCCGAAATGCGGTCCTCCGGAATTCCCCAACATCTGCGTTGCAGCTTGCTAAGTGCTGATCCCAAACGTGTCTGTTTCTTCGCGACTCTCCCAAGTCCGTTGCCGAGGACCCAGGATTTACGGCCCGGTAATAATGGTAAAACGCTTAAGATGAGCCATGCGCCTCGAGACCGGCCGAAACTACTGTTTTCCGAGAGCGCGGGTGACAGGCCCACACCGTAGCCAATTTCGACCGTCCCGAGCGCACGGTCACCGCTATAAATCCGACGAGCGGGCCTCGACAATATTTATATAATTTCTTTAAATTTTAGACTTAGACCACTTTCATAATCAACACTAAATGAATTCCACATAGTGTTGAAATTACAACCACCATCTTATGGTTCATTTTTCACGATATCGTAAAAATTACATTGAATAAATTTAGTTTAAAATAAAGTGTTGTAAAATAACTGATAAACTCATATTCTTTTAATTTTGACTTAGACCACTTTCATAATTATGGACACCATTGTATTTCAAGAAACACCGATGATTGCGGTAAATCCGAAAAAATGACCTGAGGAGAAATGATCCTCTCATGTATTCTTGGATCGTTTGTACTTTGACGTCGTATACGTGAAAAATATTTTGTTTTCGTCATATCCTTAGGAGATATTTCGGTGGTTTTCAAAGAATTACCCTGTACATTCTAGCCAAGTCGAAATTTACTTTCCAATACAATGACACGTAGCTTTGGATCAATTCGAGATAGTGAAAGCTTATGTAAAGAGCATGGGAAATATATTTTTATAGTATTTGTTGGTGCATAAAGAAGAATGTTGTAAACTCTAGACTCTAAATTCTAACTACTGAAAAGTAGTTCTAATACCCGATGCGCTTTAAATCAAAGTGGGAGCATTTGAAACGGAAAACAATTAAAAACTAAACTGAAATCTTATTGTGCAGGGTTATAAATTGATTCAGGTGTTACGTACGGAGATTTTCTCCCGACGTTTTTCTTTCCTTCTTGAAGGCATACGCTAGATAACGTCGGCGGTGAACGCGGTCCTTTCATTCCAAAAATAGAATATCTAATTCGCCGTATAGGGGCGAGTTCAATAAGGGTCATACATCCCCGATTCGCGGTACCATCCGCGGTGTGATCTGGGTCACGTAGGCCCGGTCCCCACTACCAAATCTTCTAGTTTAGCTGCGTATAAAAAGGCTAAGATTTTTCTTCTCTTCGGGCAGTTTCAAGTCAAATCGCGACGCGAGACGTAGCAAGATCGAGCCGAGTTCTCCTTCGAGCAATAGTTAACCCCCGCCGACTTGGTGCGAAAACCAGGGAGCGTGTCTTAGGACCATCGCGAATCATACTCTACACTTACGCTCTTGCAATAGATTGAAGTTGTTAGATTATATTAGTTTTACTTTCAACTCAGTGTACAAGTTATTTCATTCCATTTCCCAGTTCGAGTCAGTTGTTGGTAACGATCTCACAAAGATACGCCTTTACCGCTCGAGGTGTATCTACTAATAATTCTTTTGAAGTTACGAGGCAAAATTAGAGTCAATCCAAAACCCTATTACCCAATCAGGTGGCGACCCGGTGATGAAATAGGCACCGGCCAGTCCACGAAACCAACCTCCTATCTAAGGTGGCGACCCGTTGATGAAATAGGCAGCGGCCAGTCCACGCAATTTCCTCCTAAGGCGGCGACCCGGTGATGAAATAGGCGACGGCCAGTCCACGCAATTTCCTACTAAGGCGGCGACCCGTTGATGAAATAGGCAACGGCCAGTCTGTGAAACACATCCTACAAGGTGGCGACCCGGTGATGAAATAGACATCGGCCAGTCCACGAATTCCTCCCAAATTTCCGCACAAACTCATTTCCCTCCGGCCACGTGTGCAGTGGCCCTCGGCTCGTAACACAGGTATTCTCTTATTATATGGATTATTATAAAGATGTCCATATAGATGCATCTTAAAATAAAATTAGGTACACAATATATCTAAGAGGGACAAGATAAGAAAGGAGAAGAGAAAAGAAACGTTGCTAAAAAATGTCAAACAGTGTCTAATCTATTGTAACTAAAGCCTAAGAGAATAGAGAAGAGCACAATGAATGGTGTTGTAATAGGAATGCAAAAGTGAAAATGTGTGTGTGTATCAAATGAGTGGATAACATAGTTTCGTAAAGACAGTATAATACAAACAGGGCTGACAAATCTATATAAAATTTATATGATTTATATGATTGGGGAAGGAGAAATTGTTTTGCTGGATCTTTAGGTTCTAATACAGTGAGTAAAAAAGTATTCGTACATCTACTATTTTCCAATAACTTTACACAAACAAATGGTACACAAACAAAAACTGTTTTGATTAATAGTCTATTATATACAAAGATAATATGCAAATGAAGAATTTTTATTAACGCATAACAAAAAAATAATGCAAGAAATACAAATATTTAACAACAAAAAAGTATTTGTACACTTATAATTCGACTGTTAAATTTTAAGAACCACACATGTATTCTACAATATTGACCAAAACGTAACAACTGTTTGTTTACATAGTAGCATTGACCTGTACTGTGTCTCTAGTGCATTTTTTTTCTTTTTTTTTAACGGGGAGGAAATCTGCATGTCAGACGCCCCCGTAACTCGAGGGCGTTGACGGGGGTAGTGTAGGTTTCGACACACTAAAACCCCCGCGGCGACCTTAGCACGCGCATCCTTTACCTGACGGATTCGGGGGAGCCACGCGAACACTCTAAGAACACTACCGCGGCTCCCCTTTGCCTTGGCCGGCCACCTTTATGATGGCCGGCAGCGTACCGGAGGGAGTTTACGCCCCCCCCCCCCATTTAACTGACATAGCGGTGCGGGGGTTCGTACCCGCCGCCCGCCATTATTATCTCCTCCTGGTTTTGAGCACTCTCCTACGCAGGGCCATTGGGTGCCTGGGGAAGCTCCCCAGGGCACGACTGGCGGCGTCAGCGATGCGTCGTTCCCGACGCCGCCCCGCGGCCTCCTTCTACAGCATAACTCGCTCACAGAAGGAGACCACCGCCTTCCACTTCCTCTCGCTCCCCAGCATTGCCCTAATTACGCCGGGGAGCGAGAGGTCGCGTACAATTTCGTCTATTAGGACTCGGCGCAGCGCTGAAAAGGCGGGACACACCTCCAGCGTGTGCTGCGCCGAGTCCACCGCATCGTCGCAGTGGTGACATGCCGCCGTCGCAGGTACTGGCCAAAATTACCATGGCCAGTTACCTGCGTCGCCCGGTAAGTGAGCCTGCCAAACCGCCTCTCCCGCCACCTGGTAAGGTGTGACAGAAGCGGCGCGTTCGCCGGCGTGGGACCGAAGTTCCTCACGCCATGTGGCCCACGCCAGTCGCCGGGCCCGGAGCTCGGGTTCTTGGGCCGCCTCCGGTTCCAGCGGGGACCACCGAGCCCGGCGGGTGACGCGGGTCCTATGTACGTAGGCCCGCAACGACGCCTGAAGCTCGAAGAGAAGATCCCCCGTCAGAGCCAGCACCGCCACAGTAGACGTGGTGCGGTATATCCTCTAATGAGGCGGATTGCCATCCGCCTTTGCAGCCAGGACCGCGGGGGCCCATTCTGGGGCCCCGTACATAATCAGGGACCGCACCACGCAAAAATATAAGCGGCGCACTGCATCCCCGAGTCCGCCGAGATTGGGCAAAAGGCGGCTCATGCAAGCCGCCGCCCTCTCCACTCGGGGGCGAGGCGGTCGAAATGCGCCCCGAAACTCCAGTGGCTGTCAGCAAGGTACCAAGGGTCAGCAAGACACATCATCTCGGAGCTCACCTCCACACAAGCTCCTTCCACCCGGATCCACGATCTCGGCGGTGCCCTGCACGGAAGCCTCTTGCACCAGATGGCCTCAGTCATTTCAGGGGCAATCCTCAACCCCAGATCGCGGATCCTCGTCTCTAGTGCATCTTTGAACTCGGTACAAGCATCATGACAGCGAAGAGAAGTGAAATACCAATATCGGTGCGAGATCGTGTTATTTTCCTTTGAAAACATGGGGAAATTTATAGAAAAATTGGTAAAGAACTGAATTCAATTATGAAAACAGTGCAGAGCATTGTTAAAAAATATGAGAGAACGAAAACCTCAGAAAATAAGCGACCAACAAATCGGCCAAGGATACTCACAGTTAGAGAGCGTCGGAGTATAATTAAAGAGGCTACAGAAAATCCATTTGTAAGTGCTCAAACTTTATGCAACGATATCACGTCAACTTCGGCGAAGATTGTGTGCTCTCAAACGGTACGAAATATTTTGCACTCTGCTGAAATATATGGCAGAGCTGCAAGAAAAAAACCATATATTAATAATATAAATAGAGAAAAGTGTCTAGGTTTCGCTAAAACATGCGTAAATAAACCCATTGAATTTTGGAAACGTGTTATCTTCTCGGATGAGTCTAAATTTAACATTTTTGGGTCAGGTGGGAAGAGATTTGTTTGGAGGAAACCTAATACTGAGCTTCGACAAAAGAATATTAGACCAACTGTGAAGAATTAGACCAACTTGTTATCCGTTATTACAAATCCTTCATTTGCATATTATCTTTATACATAGTAGACTACTAATTGAAATAGTTTTTGTTTATGTATTATTTGCTTGTATAAAGTTCTTGCAAAAGACCAGGTGTATGAATACTTTTTTGACCTACTGTAGATATGAAGGGTGCCGTTCAACGTACATAATTACAAACACGGAAAATGTCTAGCGGGCCATCAATTAGCATAACTGATAGAAACCAAAGTTCAGAATGGGAATCGTGCCTGAGAGCAATGGTCCTCTTACCGATTTTTGTGAGTAGTTGTTGAGTGCGGGGGATCACCTTCATGGGTTAGTGGATTATGAACGTGGCAATTAGGTTGGTGTGGGGAAAAAATTTTCAAAGAAAACCCTTATAATGATTTTAGCCTCCATATGTCGGAAGAGGCTAGTGTTTAAAGTTTGGGTAGGTGATATGGTCTGTAGAGGGGAGTGTAGGTAAGGAAGGTTAGGTGCTCGAACTACGTGAGGTTGGTAGTGTCCATTGGGAACTTGGTTTTAATCTTATAGGGAATTCTGTTTCAGTCTTACAGACCGGTGTCACGGATGAGTGGGTTTGAATGTTGGTCAACCTTGTATCTGGAGGTGAGCGCATGTATGTGAGTCAAAATGAGTTCCATGTTGGTTTCTAGGTGAAGTTGGTTAGTAAGATATCGGAGAGGCTTGCCTGTGATTATTTTAAGTATTTTGCTTTGGTATATTTTTAGGTTCTTGAGGGTGGCCCTGGGGGCGGTGCACCAGATGTGCGACCCGTAGGTGAGTACCGGCCTGAGACAGATCTTGTAGAGTGTAAGTCTGAAGTGTTGTTTAAGCTTCGAGCCACATGAGATGAGGGAGTGGATGGAGGCTGCCGCTTTTTTGGCTTTACTTATTCTGCCGAGGACTGCAGATGTCCAGCTGAGCCTGTGATCAAAGACTACTCCTAGATATGTGACCTGAGTGGGCTACGCGACGGGTCGTCCGTTCATGGTTAATGGGGTGTTGATGGGTAAGGAACCTTGGCTTTCGTTTTGAGGGGGTTGAGCTTCAGTTTCCAGTTTCCGAAGAACGTGGCTACTGAATTGATACATTCTTAGTTCTTGAGTAGTTGAAGATGTAGTACGGTTGGAGAGCTATCTTGGGGGATGCAAATTTGAGAGTAGGTGGAGTGATGCGGTCGTGGCCAGGGGTTTTATTGATTCTTTGTGCTTGTATTGCTTTGTGGACTGTGGATAGTGAAATATGGAAATCATGATTGGAAGGAGATGTTGAGGGAGCGTTTGCATCTAATATATTGGCTTTGAATTGATTGACTATTGGTTCGTAGTTTGAGGGGGCGAGTGTGGAATTGTTGTGTATGCTTGGAAGGATCTACATAGATGGTTGGCTTTGTCAAGATCTGTGGTGAGAGTGATGTTATTGTGTGTAATTGGAGGGATGTGAAATTTCTTGCCTGTTAGGGTCCTGTGATTTGCCCAGAAGGTGGGACTTGGTTTGGTTTGTTTTCGGATCTTATTGTCCCAGGTATTGCTTCTGATTTTGGCAAACCTGGAGGTGATTTGAGAGGTGATTAATTTTGATAATTCTTTGATGTAGTTGATGCCATGGCGCTGCCATCGTTTCCTGGCTTTGTGTCTCGTTTTGATGAGGTAGATGAGGACAGCGTCTGTGGCTTTTTTGACACAGGCCAGGAGGTACGCCTGCAGATTAGCGATTGTGGTGTCTATTTGGGTTGTCGAGTTGAAGGAGGTTTTTAGCCTATGTGTCTTCATGTACTGTTTGTATGCAGTCCAGTCAATGTTGGGTGTTGTGTGTGGTGGATGTCTTGTGAACAAGTCGTCAGTGGTTTCAGTGTGGAAGATGTGGTGCTGTTTTATGAGGAAAAGGTCAAGTGTGGATGGTCGGAGTTTGTTGTTAAGAGGGATAAAGGTAAAAGTGCCTGGATGATTAATTAGTTAGGTGGCGGCGGTTGAGTGCCTCTAGAGAGTGTTACCGGAGGTGTTGTTCTGAAAATTGTTTCAGGATACATGTTTAGCATTTAGGTCTTCTCCAACAGTGAAGTTGCCTGGGGGTTTGTGATTTGGTCGGGTTCAGTGAGGGTGAGTTTATGGGCGGGGGGTATGTAGACCACGCCGATGTAGTGCGAGGGAGTGTGGAGCTTAATGTAGAGGGCTTCGAGGTTTGTGGTGGGGTTTGTGTGAAGTTGGAATTGGAGGCTATTGCTTATTAGGATGGCGACGCCTCCGTGGGAGGTGTCACGGTCTTTTCTGAGGACATGGTAGCCTGTGAGTGAGAAGTTTTTGGATGTATTGAACCAGGTTTCTGTAATGAGGGCAATGTAAATTTTGTGTTTGTGAAGGACGTGTAGTAATTCGAGCCTCTTTGGGAGCAAGGACTCGGAGTTAAACAGGAGTCTGTTTGTAAGGGGAGGCATTGTTCAAGGGAGAGGGCGACTTCTACGAACGCCTCTGCGCGTTCAATTTAGGTTTTGCAATTTCTTAGATATGAGTGTTTCGGCTGCGATTATCATTAATTTGATGTCGCAAAGGGATGCTAGTTCTTAGCAAATGGAGAGGGCCCTTGCCAGAGAGTCCTTGCCCAGTGATTGAGAGGCGGAAGTTAGTGGAGCTATTTTGGGGGGGGGGGGGGGGTTGTTTCCCGTAAGGGCATCTCTGTACGAGACTGTCTGCTTTTTGGGTTGAGGAGGGGTTAGAGAGTGTATGGAGGTATTAGGGTAGCTATTAGGTATTAGGTATTAGGGGAGTGGAGTTTTTCCTTTGAAGGTATTTGAGTAGGGAGGGGCACTGCCAGTAGTTCGCAGTGTGGTCTCCTTTACAATTAACGCATGTTGCCGGGGTGTCCCTGGTTTTAGTGCATTCCCTGGTGAGATGCGGTCCTGCGTATTTAACGCATTTTGGGGTTAAGTTACAGTTATTAGAGGAGCGTCCAAAGGCCTGACACCGGAAACATTGAGTGTAGTTTTTTTGGAAAAGGAACTTTTCCCAATAAATTCTAGTATAGAAAAGGAAACCCACCTTTGCTACAGTATTGAAAGTGGTGCCATTTGGGAAGGGGATTTTATACAGGGGAAATTGCTCTGCCCTGGGGTTTTTGGCATTTATTTGGAAGCCGGACAGGGGTGATAAACCATGAGTTTTTAGTTCTTCAAGAATTTCGTTAGGGTCAATGGAGGGGAGGCCTCTTAGGACAGTAGTTAAGATTTTCCCTGAGTTAGGGATGAACGTGTGAAACTGTCTGTTGCCTTCTTGGAGTTTCCCTTGGATATCTTTGTAGGCAGTGAGGGTGGGGAGGTTTATCTTGACTGTGGTCCCTAGATATTTAAGGGACAAGTTGTCGCCGTATTGTCTTGGTCCCCCTTGAAATTGTCAACGTAGATGGGGGGAGGTTTGACTCGGGAGGGGTGATTAGAGTTGAAGGTATTCCCATCAGGATGAGAGGGCGGTGAAGTTTGGGAGTCTTTTTGTGTATGGAAGTTTGATTTGTTGGTATTGCTGTTACTTTTAGTGGCTTCAGCGAAGGCCGCTAGAATTTCAAACCTGTTGTTCACAGGAATGTTTGCAGTAGGGATGTCCATGTTGATGTCCTGTGAGGTGTAATCTTCTGTATCCGAGATGGTGAAGGTGGATTCGACATGCCCCCGAACTGCTGGGGGAAATCCTCTAGAATGGCCGGTCGCTTCCTCGCCAGCGCTTTTATAACGTTAATCCTTGGTGCAGCAATTTTGTTGTTTTGTAGATTTCACTGTGACTGGTGTTGATTAATTGCTTAAGAGAATGCCACGATCACTGCACTTTTGCGTTTTCAACAAGAATACGATTATGAGCGTTGCTTCCAGTGGCTTGAAACTACCCGATGAGAAGAAAAATCTTAGTCTTTTTATATTTGGCTGAACTGGAAAATTTGGTAGTGGGGGGTCGGATCTACGTGACCAGATCACATCGCGGATGGTACCGAGAATCGGGGACGTGTGACCCTTCTTGAACTCGCGCTTATACGGCAAATTAGATATTCTAATTTTGGAAGAAAGGACCGTGTTCACCGCCGAGTTATCTAGCGTATGCCCTCAAGAAGGAAAGAAAAACGTCGAAAGAAAATCTCCGTACGTAACACACGATATATAAATCTTGTTTTTATTAATTAATATTTTGTTGGATATCCCATATGTTTTCTGACGTGGCGTAATCGCGTTGACATGTTACAAATTATTTTTTTTAAATAATCGTGCCCAATACGTAGCCATTCAATCTCAATCTAAATTTTCAAAATAGGATAGATCGTCCATTTATCGTGTGTTTAAATTGTAGCCGTTAGCGGAGGTTAACGGAGTTTCTGTGCCTATTATGCCGCGTGACCCCCGGGCGGTGCCTTTCAAGGGGACGACGCGAGCTAATAATAGGAGATAGAAAAACTGTGCTGAAATGTCTGATTTCGGTTAAATTCACGAAGTGTTGCCCGGTGAAAGACAAATCCGGTAGAACACGTTCATAATTTGAAAACGCGAGCGGTGAGAATATACCGCCACGAGAAAGAGAGAGCAACGCTATGGATACAAGCGAGATAGACATACGTGGCAGTCAGCGCCGCGTGCCGGCTAATCAGGATAGCACGGCATTCGCACAGCTGACATTGAGCACGTTCTTCGCCTTTTGAAAAAGCTGATTAGAGAGTAATTTTGAGCGGAGCACGCATTGCTGCCGAAGACCGAAATATAAGTCTCTCGATAAGGCTTTGAACAGGAGATTTATTCGAATTTTAATAATATTGTGAGCCAGCTTGTCCGGAGTGCACATCACTACCGTGATAAGAGCTAGGCAAATTATTTGAAGGAAACCCTGGGCTCGTAAGCGGAACAAGACTGGAAAACTCGCCGGTACGAGAAGGATTAAACCGTGTGCCGCCGATTATAACCTAATCAGGCCGCGAGAACGGAATCGCCATCGTCCGGTTGTCTTACCGCGGTTCAAGACCAGGTGGATAAAAAGTGTTAAAGGAGTGATTGCTGCATCGCCGTACGTCGAGTGAATAGTACCAGTTGTCGGACTCCTCCACAGATACGGTTCAGATAGCCAGCGTGACGACGTTGAGGACGTATCTACGTACAACTCCGTCGTCGCTGGTCGGATTCACCTTCACACGGATCGTGGTACTGACTTGACTGGAGCACTGCCACGGTGAAGGTGGAAATCCACCCAGAGGACGATAGGGAACCGTCGACGTCGAGAAGGCCGTTAGGGATACCTCCGTCGACGCGTCCGGCACCATCTTCAGGGATACCGTCGTCGTTGTCTTGATTGGAGCACGACCACGGTGAAGGTCGTGCTTCGCCCTCGAGCGACCAAGCCTGTGAAGTTCCGGTTACGCCCGTCCCGAAGCTGCCAAGGTGACGAATGGAAGCATTCTTGGGCAGTGGACGTTGCGGATTCCGTCGAGTGTCCGGTCCAGCTTCTTCGACCTCCTCGCGATTGATGACGAATAGATGCATAACGCGAGGCTGGAGGGAAGAGCGGCGCTGAGGCGCCGTTAAAGCCCGGATCGGCCTCCACCTCGGATGGCACCGGTAGAGCCTTACAACCTCCACCGAACAGCACTTCGAGGTAAAAAAACAGCAATCTACTCCTGCAGCGACACCGATTGCACCTTGATTGGGGCCTGCACAACTCAATTGTTGCAGAAGGAAATCAAGGATAAAATCCGTGCGTCTGCTAACGGCGTATTCCATATAACGGGAATCGTCAGTATACAGTCCGCTAATCTCCCTGCGCTACGCAGTGAGGTGTGACCCCCCCCCCCCCCCCCGCCGATCGCACGAGCGTCGTTGCGAGGATCGTGAGGAGACAAAGGAACGATTATAAGAAGATATAATCTAATTAATTTCCTCTTGACGTATGTCAACAGGCGTCAAAGGAACTGACCTACGCCAAGGCAGCCGAAAATAGACCAGGCCAAGGCTATAAAATTCTGTAGCGGTGCTGGCCGGATCCCTGAATATACGGAATTTAAAAAGGATTGTATTCCAGACCAGGGACCTCAATAAACGGCAAGCCCTTCTAAGGGCTCGTGAAGGAGATTCAATTACTGTACCGATCAATTTCTCCTTATTCTAATCCGTATCCCTCGTATCCGGACCACCAAGAAAAGAGCGGCGGTTTTCCAAGGAAATTAGAACCGAAAGCTAGGCTAGCTACTACCCCGCTTTTTTAACATAGTGTCTGTTCTAATTTTCGTGCCCTCGGATAAAAAATGTTTACCTATTAATATATAAGATCCGTATTACATCTTTTTTTAAGATTCGTATTACATTTTTCATATGTTAATATTTAATAAATATCTTTCAATTGTTGCTGCAACAGTTTTGAGGCATTTAAGTATTATAGTGTGTCTTGTCAAAAATCACGAGAATTTTTGTATAAATTTAATTATTAACACGTTGGCGCCGGCGTGCATCACCGGTGGGGCGCACGCGTTTATTCCGTGGGGAGGCGTGCATCACCGTACAAAATAGGTTTATTTTTCAATTCTCAACATTACAAATAGACATTTAATATTAAAAACATAACAATTCAATATAAAAATATAACAATTCAATATTATAAACATGAAATAATTATTTAATTTTTTTTATGTAATTTTTGAAAACATGGTGGATAGAGTGCCGGCTGGCCCTTACATCGGTTACAATATGTTTTTACTTTTTTCACCTCATTCGCGGCATACTGCCGACCTTTTATTCTAGACATACGTTTATAGCATTCTTTACATCGCTGTCTCGTTTTCCTCGCGGGTCCTTGGAACGTCTGTAGAAAATGTCTAAGTTGTTTGGGCACTGCTTCAGTTTCAGATTGTACATTTAGGGGTTCCACTTTACTGAGGAGATAATCGATCATTTTTTCGCGGAATTTTTAAATTTTCATACATTTGGTACCCCGTTTCCTATGCATGTACCAAGCATTGACGAGACAAGTCCCGCATACTAATTCGATTACTATTTTTCTATACCACTTTACCGTTCTACGTAGACAACTATAATAAGAAGACATCTGATCCGATAGGTCAACCCCCTTCTTAGCTTCGTTATAAAGGAATACTATGTCTGGCTTTAATTTATTATTTCTACCCTGAACAATAACACATTTGTGGTTTTCAGAAGTGCCTAGCATGCATACTGGCCTTTTATCCGTTCACTTTAAAAATCTAACGCCGCTCCAATTTTGAAAATACATGAACACAACCCGTCGCTGTTTCCGTTTTGCCTGTAGCGGGACAATTTTTTTATTAAATTTTATTGTATCGCAAATGTTCGCAGAATTGCGTGCGATGGTGAGAATTCGAATCAGACCTTTACTATTTGAGCAAAATTAAATAAAGTATTCCAAAATTAGGGCTAAAACTGGTCCCGTTAGGTTTATTTAATATTTACAGGTATAATCAAATTGATCTTGGAAACTACAGCATATCAATGTATTAGTTCAAGACTACGGAATTCACTGAATCTAACAGAAATCGTATAGCTTTCGTAGTTTTGTTATAAATTGAAGTCAAAGTTGAAAGATTGCGATTTTTTTCAAAATCGATTTCCTCAAAATACGAAAATAGACAAAAACTGATTTCAAATTCGTTTTTAGCTCGTCGAGATCTATAAACATCGCGTAGTGATTATTACAGCGCAGGAATCGTATCGAACAGCGTAATCTGAGGCGCGCGCCGCCCCTCGCAGCAGACCGTGAATTCGAGCGCCGCCCCACGGACAGAACTCTGAAAATCGGCGCCGTCGTCAACGTGTTAATGTCGTTGCAAAATTAGCAATAAAAATTAATAATAGAAAAGGATAATAAGGGAAGGGGAAGTGGAAAGTGAAAATGAAATAACCAGGGAGCATAAAAAATCTGGACACGAGGAATGGTTGGGCCTTGATGGCTAAAGGTTTAAGATTCTAATGGCTTTATGAGTATGTTCGCTAGGGCGGTCTAGGAACCGAGGCCTGGCCCATAAAATGGTTGGACCATGTTGCGTCCAAACATTCCATGTGGCGTGAAAATTCGATGTTCCTCTTATATTTGTTTAATAATGTAGACGAATCTTTTATACTATCTCAAAAGTTTTTTTTTTTATTTGGACATTTATATATTCTACTTTAATGTACTATGAAATATTCTTTTTCTTCAATATACATTTATTTAAAAGTATGACGTATAAGAGTTACAATTAAGAGTTATACCCTGGATGATTTGAAACTTCCGATATCGATCCGATATATATCGAATGAGGTAAATGTATCATTACGTTAATAAATGTATCATTCGATTCACGAATTGGTCTCTCTTATTACAAGCCGTACATGATAGGAGTCCATTTAATAGATATAAGCTATATGCGTAGATATAATACTGGTACAGTGTAAACTATGTTATTGCAATACAATCGTTATCTATAAAAATGTTCGTATCGTATTCTTTTTAGTGGATTATGTCCTCGTTTCACGTAGTTTAGATGGCCTAACACATCTCAGTAAATGTGCCTCGAGATAAGAAACATTGCAAACAATATTCCAAGAATCGATAATGATTGATACTATGGGACTTGTGCTGACGCTTACATGTATCCATAGATTATAATATCTGACGAAACAGATCCTGTTTCGATTCAAAAGAATTAATAATATCCATAGTGAGTAGGCTACGTCATGAGGTTGGCTCGTTGTTATGGAGCAAGGCGTTCAAATATTCAGAGTCGCTACCTTATTAATACATTCTAAAACTAATTGCCAGCATGATAATTACCGATAATAATTGTCGATAAAAATTATTTAGAATGTATACGTATGCTCGCGTAGCCACAGTTCGCATACCTACCTTAGAAAGAATTCGACAAACGAATTCCGGCAAGCTTTTCGGAGAAATTATTTTTATGATTAAAATAAAAAAAATTAACACTTGCTTAGCAAATTTGAACAAAGACATTGCAAACAAAACTGTGTCCGTTTTTAATTATTTATAAATAATTTTATAATGAGATATTTAACAAAGAAATGTAAGGGATAGTAATAATCGGCCGATCAAGAATTTTGAGACATACCGTTATCAAAAACCTTATGATTGAATAAATTACTTTAAAGTTCACTTAAAGTTCATACTTCCACTAACGTATAAGTTCAATAATTCTTCATGGGAATTTTGGCTTGGCTATACCACGTTTGTATTTTGCAAATTAATATTTTACGGTTGACCTTTCTCTATAATATACGCTATACTCTTATTTCACCGTCGGGACCCACAGAAAGGTAACTCGTAGATGAGCCGCCGTTTATTTCACCGGCGGGTGCTACGAGAGAGGTTAGGAATTGTACTTGCCCTTGGCTTCGTATAGTTTCTAAATGGTGCACCACGAGCGGCAAAGATGCACTGGGGTGGTTCGTGATACTAGCTACTGGAGAAATAGGATTTTGGATTTAAATGAATGATGAATAAACTTGACTCTAAGATTCAATATAAAAATACTAAAGTATATTCTACAAGAACTGAGTCTATTACAAATGTTGAATTGTTTGAGTGTAACGCGATACCTAAGTCCGGTATTCTCGGTTTTCACGCACTGAGAAATGCGGTGGTTCGTACAGTTCGTACTGTCGTCTGACAGTTTTGACAAGAATTACCCGTAGTCTCCTGCTGACTTTGGTTGCGTACTGCCCGATGAGGTAGAAAAACGTGGCCCTTTTATACCCCGAAATTCGGTGGAATCTGGGGGTCAGGAATGCGTTTACGTGGTTTTTCGTGGAAGTGTTTCGTCTATTTGATTTCGTGGGAGCTTGATGCGTGGGAGACCGCAACACTCGGGGCCTTCTGTTTATTGAAAACGCGCTGGTCGCCGCCTAATTAATCGCTGTAGGAGAGATAAGAATATTCGATGAATAGAACGTTTGAAAAATGCACGGTATACTAAATTTTTCTCTAAGGCATCGTTAACGAGTTATCGAAAAACATTGACCAAAGAAAAGCGAAGCCCAGTTTCGCCGCCTCCCGTCAGCAGTACTCGCCACGCATTGACCAATGTTTTCCTTAATAACAGATTGACGAGGCATCGAAATAAATTGTTGTAAAGGAAGAAGTTGCTTGAAATGATCACAGGTATCCCCCATTTCTGGGTTGTTAGACATTTCAGAGACGCCTTTATCATTCGTACCTTTAGATACTTTACCATATCTAGTTAAACGATATACACTGCGTACATATGCCCATAATTATGAAAGTGGTCTGAGTCATATATTTCTTGTTTCGAGATATTTACTGAATTGCATTTGCATAAATTCAAATATATTTTTACATTATGCGATCTTTTCATTTAGAATTTTATTAGTCTTGATTAATGGAAATTTATTATGAATGTGAAATTTTGTGCGAATTTTGATACGAGAATGTTGTTTTTAAAGTTTGAATTGACTTGGAAGATTTTCAAAATTAACTGAATGTCCTATAAATCACTTAAAGCAATAAAGAACTGTGATTTTTATTTGAAACAATAACTTTAATGAAATAATTCATGCACCTTTATTAATGATTCTTTAAATAGTTCCTGAATAACTGGAGGAATGTATGGTAGCAAACACATAATATCTTTATGTTTTTCTTCCGATACTGGCCTAGTGGTGGTGTATAAAAGAAGTAGCTTAATATTTCCGTATATTTTGGGTCTTCCTTTATTAGGGGAAAGATCCCAAATGTAGAATTGAGGAGCATCTAGAGAAGTTTTATAGAACATCTTATATGGTTCATTTTTCACGAATCTCATCCATTGTATTTGCAGCCAAGAGATAGATTCGCCCGCGGTATTTTTTCCTCTTCTTCTTGTTAACTCTTCTAGCGATTTCGTTGAAATAAAATCCGGCTGCGACATTCGTTTTATCAAAAATGTATTTCTTCTTCTACCCTTTTCTATCAGTTCATAATAGTGCTCAGGGTTTTATAAGTAATTTGCTTTTTTTATTTTCATTTCTATGAACCCAAAATCACGGTCATTCGGTAGAAAGGAATGACCCGATATCAAAAATTTGTGGTCTATTGTTTCAACATTATTATTTCATGACTGAGCAATTTTCATCCATGCTAATGCTAATTTAATGTTACGATTTTGGCCAGAACAAGCATCACTGTAAGCTATTACGTGTTTTTGAGTGGTTGAATTGCCGTTTCTGTTATTTGATTGTCATTTTTCATTTTATCGGCTTGCTATGTAGTTCAGAAACGCGTCAAAGAGGGCCACGCGCCGTTTTTAAGTTATGTTTATATAATTTCTTTAAATGTTTGACTTAGACCACTTTCATAATTAACACTAAATGAATTCCATATAATGTTGAAATAACAACCACCATCTAATGGTTCATTTGTGACGATATCGTAAAAATTACGTTGAATAAATTTAGTTTAAAATAATGTGGTGTAAAAATAACTGATAAACTCATTTTTTTTAAATTTTGACTTACACCACTTTCGAACATCTGTCAACCTAGGATGGAGAACTGCTTTACCATTACTAGAAATATCCGCATTTAGACTTAGCTTCTAAAAGGATTGCGAATTTATCAATGCCGCGCACCCAATCATTATTTATCTAATATTGTAGAAGATGCAGGCTTTCTTATCATAAAATGACTCTGATATACTTCAGTTACTGACTTTTATATACGGAGGTAAATAGTATCGGTATAAAAAGGCTTTCGCGTGACAATGGATCCAGTGTTTCGTTAAAAGTTTCACGATGGATCCGCGAGCGTTGCTTTTCGTTGTGATTTTCATCAGTTTCAGCATATTCATCAACATCGTTATCACCAACCCAATCGCGGTACCGGAAAAAACTACGTCCAACATAATGAAAATTGTTCGGGATTGCAGGAATTCGGATATCGAAATATACATGGCGTGCTTTAAAAGAGAGAAGCGGAATTTATTTCTCCAAGGTTTGAACGAATATACTCAAGAAGATATTCAATTTTAAATAATTTCTAATATATTAATTTCGTTGATGATATATATTGAAATACCAAGGTAAAAGTGCCAACATTTCAGCATACAATTAAATAGCAGATTTTGAAGAAATAAATGAAATGCGTACGAGTTCTTGATTCCATCGTTTGAATTCCATCTATTTTATAATATACAGGGTGGGGCCGAAACTATTGCCACCTCAAATATCTTCGAAACTATAAGTTTCACAGAAATATTTGCTGAAACAAAATTGCACAGTACGAAGGGGGACATCCGGTGGCGATAATAGTTTTTTTGCAGGTGGAGGCACTTCGGACATTTGAAGGTCACCTTCATTTTTTTTAATGGATCGGTCTATTTTTGCTTTCGTATCATGATAGAGGATCTTAAAACGAGTTCAACAACCTATTACACAAGGTCATTGAACGAAAAAAAAAATAAAAAAAAAATAAAAAAAATAAAAAAAATAAAAAATAAAAAAAAAATAAAAAATAAAAAAAAATAAAAAATTATTGCAGCCTGTGCGTCAATAAGTTCTGGCGCTGTAAGACTTACAAGTCAATCAATCGTAAAAAGAATCCAATGTTGCATTGATAGTTATGGTCATCATTTCGAACACCTACTATAAACTTATGTTCTATTTACTACCAAAACTGTAAGTATTATCGCCTCTCTCTACTTTCTATGACCTTCAATGACCTTGTGTAATAGGTCGTTGAACTCGTTTTACGATCCTCTATTATGATACGGAAGCAAAAATAGACCGATCCATTAAAAAAAATGAAGGTGACCTTCAAATGTCCGAAGTGCCTCCACCTGCAAAAAAACTATTATCGCCACCGGATGTCCCCCTTCGACTGTGCAATTTTGTTTCAGCAAATATTTCTGTGAAACATAGTTTCGAATATATTTGAGGTGGCAATAGTTTCGGCCCCACCCTGTATATTTATAATTCATATCTTGGTTGTTGCACAGTGGACATTGTCATACAAATATGTAAAAGGTGTCACTCAGACAGTAGTGCGCATAGTTCAGTTTCCTTTTTGTCTCGATCAATAATCAATATTTGGACAAGATAACAGAAACAATTATTGCATACTAAATACAAATTATACGTTAGACTAGGGACACGTGTACGTATACAACATTGAAGAAATCATTACATATTTAAAATGATTTAAGTTTATCATGCCAAATGTTGTATTTCAGTGTGACATCGTTACACGTGATTTTTCAATTATATCATTGTTGTGAAACACTGTTTCAGTTAGTAACGTCGAAATAGGACCACTAATTGATACGGAGAATCGTACTAATGAAAATTTACCACAACAACCAATCAATTTAACTACTCAAGTCCACATTCATAATCACATCAATGCCAGCTCTCTATTGCCTAGTGAGTAATACGTATTTTTTTATATTCTTAATGTGAAGCACTCTGTACGTCAAAGAGCATAGCCGATTAAGATGGTCCAAACTGCCCTTAGAGGTTTTTCAATGAGTCATATACCGTTCGATAGTTGACCAATAAAAACTCATCTGTGCAAAATTGTCATCCCTGCACTCATCCCTGCAACTTGTCCGTGAGGGTAGTTACAGGGTAAATTAGATTTCGCGGTTGCAAGCTGTGATTATCAAAAATGAAAAACCAAAAAATAATCGGAAAATTGAAGATTTCTCGAAAACTCAAATATTCTCTATTTTTATATTAATTCTCTGATAAGGTACCTATGACGGCCCGTGTACTCAATTTTTCTCAGATCTTCTACTCGCCTGCAACATTGTAAAAAAAAATGAAAACCGAATGTGTCGATGTTTTTTGCTGTCAGAAAGAAGCTACTACTCGTCTAGTTTACCGCAAGTGTGGATTAAATAATTTTAAACGTTATTGCATCGAAACAAACAATTTTTTAACCTAGAAAATGCGAATTAAGCGAGCAAAAAAATTCACCTTACTTTTTGTTCACAATGTTATATACCGAAATGATTTCGATCATTACAACTCGGTCGGTGGCGGAATGGTTAAGGCGTATATGATATATGAGTCATTGAAAAACCACTAAGGCCAGTTTTGACCATCTTAATCGGGTATGCCCTTTAATGTGCTCAATATTCTGGAACAACTATTTTCTGTTACTTAGGTAAACCAGAATGTCCGTGTTATTATTTCCTTTGGGAGCCATGCTACTGTCGCAATTCATATCCATATCTGAATCAATGGCCCTGGATACCAGTAAGTTTGAATATCTTACCATAATTTTATCCTACATATTATACACCTTTTAATGAGTGCATCTGACAAATTTTGACCCTGATTTTCAATATTGAATATTTTCTAAATAAATCGATTTTATGGATTCTCTAACATTATTACGATATTTAGGATGCACGATACCATCGTTTGGTACATGTTTCAAACATGCTTAAGTTTAATTATTTTATTCGAGAGTGCCTCTGTATTGTTTTCTGTAAGAAATATTTCTTGTGGAATTTTTATAACTGAAACATAAAGTTAAAGTTAAAAAACATAACCTGAAGTTGGAAAAGTGGATTTCAAATATATTTAGTTCATGAGGCCGGATAGTCTCCGAAACTTTCTTTGTTTCTTCAGTCTTGGAAACATTGGAAAAACTAGTTAAAATCGTGGAAATTTTATAAAAAAAGTAAGAGAAAAAACTTTACAAAAAATATATATTTGAAAAATAGTTATATTTTGGAAAACAGCCATTGATCTCTATTTAAAAATACAAGCATATTAACATTATTTTGTTTCGATTTTTTTCGATTATTTGGATTCAAAAAATATTTTCTAATTCAGCAAAAGTTAAATATTAAAATAGCTGTTACCTAATCAATGTTTAAAATTTTATCAACTTCCCAAAATAAAGTGGAAACGTGTCTTTTGCTGCATTTATCGTTCATGAAACTTGCTGTTTCCGTGTAATAACATCTGTTCGAATATTTCTACATTTCTCTTCATCTCGTTCCTCGAAGAATGAAAAAAAGAAATTTTTTTAGCGATGAAATTATCGCATATGTACAGTTTGTTTTCGCTATGGCATACATTTCTTTTTCTAAAAACGCAATCACTTGATTAGAGTAATGTGGGGCACAACTGGAGCTGTATTTCTTGTTAAAAAACAACCACATTGCAAGAAAAACTGTTAACACCACCGAATATCGTAATTAGACCTTACAGAATGAGAGAACAGAAGAAGTCCTCTGGTGCAAAAATTATTTGGCTCATAGGGAAACAAAGTATTTCGAAATTAGTCAAACACCAGTATTACCGAACAATACCGATTGTACTTTTTGTACAGTCTCAAATTTTTGTTCTTAATATCATTTATATTATAGGTACGCAATGATAACTTACCACCTGTTTTAGTACTTTTTGATGTGTTAAATAAATGTAATCCGAAGTGTTCTATTATTGTTACATCCTATTAAAGATTATATTTCGTACACTTACATCAAACTCGTATTATTTAAAACATACTTATGTAATACATTTAATGTTTATAAGTAAGAAATACTTGAAATAACTTAAATAATACGATAATCTATGTATATTATATAATTTCAAGTGAAACTCGAAAACATTAAACGCATTGACAGTTGAAAATGAGATATATCAATAGCCACCAATACTAGCATTACAATATAGTATATTACCATAAGAATTAAGGTTTCACAATTGTTTAAGAATACAATTTTATACTATTTCACGGATTCTACATTCTGTTCTCTCGATCTTCACGCGCTGAAGAATAAGGTGGGGGGGGGGGGGGGGGGCACGATATACTGGCTGGTATCGACTCTATGGTACTGTTCGATGAACGTCGAATTTGTGAGCCTTTTATAAAATCAAATTCATCTAAGTAAAGTAATAAAAATGTATGCTGCATCCGAGACATTAGATTTGCAACACTTGGTTCAATAGTAGGAACGTGTATCTGTAATATACTAAATGTAGTTTGATATTCAATCGATTTCTCTACTTATTGTCATGTGCACACAAGGCTTTCACATTCATTATGTTTTCACAAAGTATGTACAGTGAAATAGGGATGATTTGATACCATTTTGTCCATTATCTATCTTGATTCCTCTCATATGTGATTATTTATTGTTTATGATTCTTATTTATTATAGTACGGCGGATTTCCACCAGCAAAACCAGCAGAGCCAGTTACCACGAAAGGATCCTCCGTAAATTATCCATCGAATAATTGTAATCCTGGAGGAAACTACTGACAGATATTCGTAGATATATAAAGACTAATATATCGGTCAATGATAATAAAAGCAAGATAAATAAAACTGATTAAAACAGAACTACAGGGGCTATCTAAAAATGACAACTTATGACATTTTATGACAATTTATGACAACATTAAAAGAACTTAATGGTTTTGCAAAAACAAACACATCTCCCGAACGTCACTGCCACACTGCCAATGCGAACCCTCTCAGCAACACCTTCCCACCATGAAATCCATCGCATTATCTTTCCCGGAAACGCCACGATCACGTCACTTAAATAGCCATCGTAATTAGCTCCTTTTTCATACCACGTTAAAAATCTCTATCGTCCTTTCGTCCTTAACCTGCTTTACTTCTAAATCTCACAGGCATAATGTTTTTTGTTCAGAATGATCTCCCAAACATGTTAAAAAAATTTGCCGGTTTCGACTTGAAATACCCTGTATAGTTTATGTACGGCACCTTTTGCCATAATCTATATATTATTGCTAACAGATCGGTAATTCATTAATTTCAGTTTTATAGAAAGTGGAGTGCTTGACTATTTTATTATTATTTGAAATTATAACCTCCCAATGCCTCTTGAAGCAATATAATATCCAATGTAGTAAACTGTAATTCATTTCCATTACTTCGTTTAGGATCAAAATGATACTGCTCTCCAAATAGAATTTTACAGAATGCAAAGTTCAAGGAAATGCTCTGCACTATTTGTAAGCAACGAGATAAGAATAGTTCGTTTAGCAAAATCTCGCAAACACACAGTCCAACATACAGTCGGTGTAAAATATTTTCATTCACCGAACTTCAGATTTTCACAAATTGTTGATATTTGAACTGTTATTACTTGTACATAATAGGAAGCTCCAAAATGAGTCCAAGTTCAACGTATCACGATGCGCTTTTATGACACTTTAACAAATGTCAAATATCAACGATTTGTCCAATATCAAAAATACAACGTGTGAATACTTCTTACACTGACTGTATGTCGGTGCTTGGAGTAAGTATATAAGAACTTCGCATAGCAGTATATCTAATGCTTCGTTAAAGGTTTCACGATGGATCCGCGTGTGTTGTTTTTCGTTGTGACTTTCGGTAGTTGCGGTCTATTCATAAACCTTGTTATCACCAATCCGATTTCAGCACCTGAAAAAACTGCATTCGACATAAAATTTCTTCTGGATTGCATGCATTCGGACAACGAAACGTACACGGCGTGCTTTAAAAGAGAGAAAGGGCGTTTACATTCTCAAAATATAGGTCTGCCTCAGTTTACTCAAGAAAATATATTATTTAACACGTTGAGTGCCACGTGACTGGCACCGAGTTTTCCGTTCAGACCGCGTCAGTCATCGGTGACTGACGCTTCGCATTGCTGTACCACGATACCAGCGCGCGTGGCCTGATGGGGAAGTCATTATAAAACCGCGTGGCACTCAACGTGTTAAGCAATTGGATTTTAAATCAATTTTAGCATGCTAATTTGACCGATGTTATTGACTTAATATATTAATTTGATTAAAAATCCAAGACAGAAATAAAAATGTTTCAGCTAAGATAGCAGATATTGAAGAAATAAATGAAATACGATTTCTGATATATGAAACTGAAATTATTTAATTATGTCATTCTTGTAGTTTATGAGCCATATGATATCAAACTTCTGCACTTCTCTAAATGTTAGCTTTCAATATAAAATCGTCGAGTGTCCTTTCGTACGCCATAAACTCCATTCTTCTTGTAAAATCTAAAAGATAAACCTGATTTTGCTTCCGTTACGGTGCTTCCATTCAATTATTATTTTCGTACATTACAATTAACATTTATTTTATAGTTCGTATAATAAGTAGACATAAGGCATAACATATTACAACATTGAAATCTATATTTTATTTAGATCATAGCTGCATGAAGTCGTGTTTAGAAGACTGTAGAAGGAGGACCAATCAAGTGTATGAAGCCTGTGAAGATAATTGTAATCATTGCATTAAAAAAGTAAAGCAAATTAATATCGCTGATGTCGAAATGGAAATACTACGCGCTCACGAAAATTATACTAACAATAGGGTTAAACGCGAGGAAGCTAAACACGTAAACGTCAATGTTGATGTTGCTGTAGACGTGCATAATCATGTCTACTCCGGTCCTAGTAAGTACGAATTCTTTTGTTCTAATGTTTTTAATGTTTAGCACTTTGTACGCCAAATCGAATGTGCTCAATATTCTAGAGTAACTATTTTCTGTTACTTAGCTAAACCACAATGTCCGTGTTTTTATATCATTTTGGTGCCATGCTACTGTCGCCCTTGGTATTAAATATGCCAATATCAGAATTAATCGCCCTGCATACCAGTAAGTTTGAATACCTTACCATAATTTTGCCAACATGTTACACGCCTCTTCATGAGTGTATCTAATAAATTTTAAAATTTTCTTTGCATCTATTTTATTTTAACCTAAGTTTTTACCCTTTTTTTACATCTGAGTTTTTGGAATAATTAATTTTTAGAAAATCCCAAATTACCAACGTTGCATGTTTTTTAAAAACAACGATCTTGTAGATTCTTTTAAATTCTTATAACATTCATATTTGATGCAAAATAAACATTGAGGTATCATAAATAAGTATTATACGGAGTACGACATACTCGTTTAAACATGTTTCATACATACACAAGCTTTATACAACTTATTTGATACTGTCCATGTATCGTCTTTTGTAAGAAATACTTCTGGAATTTTTATAATTAAAGCATAAAGCTGAAGTTAAAAAACATAAACTAACGTCCACGAACGTCATGCTTACGAACGAATTGCGCTGCTTATCTCTTAGTGTTTATAAATCGCGAACTTGATTTAAATACCAATGTTCTTGATATTATACTTCTTATTTTAGTATCAATGCACTCGAAGCCATTGCAACTGCAAATCTGAAATAATTTTTCTGGCTTTTAGTATTTCCATGTTATTAACAAAATTCATCCTATGCAAATGAAATTAAGTCTTGTGACTCATATAACAGTTACACTTTCGCCAATTTTTGTAATCTAAGCTTTGACGATATCTACGAAAATAATTTTGGAACGTGTTACAGTAACTTTAATGGCGCCGTAGAGTCGTCACTCGAGTACAAGGGGTTAAACCAAGACGTTTATTGTATAAAGCTTAGTATAAGAGATTATGTCGATATAAGGAAATTTGATAATATTATATCATTTTAATTATATTATATATAGTTAATAAATTACATTTTAAGTTCTATAGATACATATGAAAATATGTAATAAACATTATAATTCATTGTAATCTCGCACGAACAATTTTATGGTATGTAATCTGTTCTTGCATTACTTAGGAGCCGTGTGGGTCCTAAACGGATGGGTCCTGTCGGATGGGTATGGGCCCGGTCGCCGTAAACAGGGAAGGAATCGTTTGAACGCTTTCAACGAAGGCATCGATAGTTTTCGTAGGGATATAATGTGGCAACAGTCTCAGACACACACTTTTCTCTGTTGCAGTCAGACATAGTTCACTAGCTGACCGTTCCATTTACGTAGAGGCCGCTATCGTACCACAGCATATTCTACCGTGTCGGTAATTCAGACTCTGAGACAAAAAGAAAGCATTGCATGAAATACCTGTGCGGGTCCTAAGTCTGTCGTCGCACTCGGCATTATCGATAGTTCACGAGTTTAAACACGTAGTAAGAATCGTATATATTACATATTTCATTTCTAATATGAGTGCTGTATATTATTTAAAGGCAACGAGTGTATGTGTCGCGAACATTTAACCGGTGGAAATAATATTTATGAAAAATGTGTTGTAGAAATACGTAATGTATTTGGGAAGGAATCAAAATTTTGATCTAATTAAAAGATTGTTTTTGCTACATCGGAAATTATAAACAAATTCTTGTTCTTTAGATATGGGTTCGAGGTTGCCTATTTAAAAGAATAGGAAGAAATAAAAATATGCGTTCCATAGAATGGTGCAACGTATATTAAAGTTACTGGCTCATATCTATGGGGTTGGCCTTTACTGCTTAACCTTACTGTCCGATTCTACCCACCGAATGAATCGTACCTGGTAAAGTATGCGTTTTAACTGTGTTGACACAGGCCAATCGAGAAGTGGAGTAGACAAAGATAAACACGTATGAAGTTCCACTTAAAAAGCCAAACAATATGCCCATTTCGTTTTCCATCTGATATCGGTAAAATATTAAAGAAAATCCTGTTAGGCATTCAATCAAGTCCCCCGTACGATGGACAGTCACAGTCCTACAGTAAAATTTTGAACAAAATTAAGTTCTAAAATTTTCATTGAACATACTGCTGACTCGTATGGTGAGTTCTACATTTAAAGCAGACAAGTGTCTGAAATTTTAACGAGACTTTTTCCTGAAACTTAAAGCATGGATGATGAGGAGTAATTATAAGAATCGTTTATTAGTAATAGAAACACAAACTTTGTTTTCAAAAAGTCACGTCACTTTTCATGGTGAGGAACATAAAATTTTAAACTCGACCACGTTATGTAATTTCGTTAAATAAAATGAAATAAATGACGTTTATTAGTTTTATTCATATTGCTGATACACCTAGATCCGGAAACCAATTTTGCCAATTTTCACCTCCATTGTTAACTGTAATAGCGCAATATTTTACCATAAAAGCCACCTGAGCAGGACACTGGGTCGCTCCTTTAGAACCTGCTTCCAACACCTGACGTCAAGTTCGTTTCTCTACGGGGATCGAATACAAAAGAGGACCGCAGTGGCCATCGTATTTTCGTTTCACTATATTGGTTCTACCATAAACTACAGATGTTGACACCTGGTACTGGTAACCGCATTAGGTAAACGCAATAGGTAACGCTTAACAATATCAAAAATATGAAATAAGTTGTAGATACTGTAACGATCAAAAGTGCCCACACGTCTTTTTAAACTGGTCTAAACGTCTTGAATTTCTCTATAAATGTCAAAGGGAATAGTTCACTGTACAATGATAGAAACACTTTTTTTTAGTTCTGCTATTACTTTGAATAAAAAAAAAGTAAAAATACTCTCATTTTTTTTACTTTTTTTATCAGAACCTATAATGAAAATTTAAAAGATTCATTTGGCACTTCTCGGTAACTTATACACTTGCTAGAAATTTTATTGAAATCAAGCAATTTTTACATTTGTCAGTGGCTGTTGCTTGACCAGGCGTTGACCGATCTATTTTTTCACAGGATTAAATAAAAAGGTAATAATAAAACTATATTTTCTTTTACATTTTTTATTTCAAATAATATCATTTATAAAGTAAATGCAGTTTAGTCATTATGCAGTAAAATAATCACTCTCACATTTATAAAAAGATTCAGGTTATGTAGACCAGTTTTAAAAAAAGTTATATTATTTTGAATGGTTTTAACACTTTTGTTCTTTAGTGTAACTTATGTTTAAATCTAGATTTTGTTAGTATACACATTATTTTGGAACGTATAGAACAATTTTAGCGGTGCCTCGGAGTCACCACTCGAATGCAAAAGATTAATCCGAACAATGATAACATTCGGTGCAGGAAATTTTTAGGAATCGAATATGTCGATTAATCTAATAGTTGAAAAAATTCAGTTCCTCTTTCTTTCCCTCGCTTTCATGCCGTGCCGAAGATCGCACAGTTTCCCTTGATATTCGAGGGCTTTTTCTTCAATTCTAGCGGTGAGGGGATTCTCAAAAATAATTAGTCCATTGCTAAATCCATGTGAAATGAATGTCGAAATCCGTGAAACGCTTATTGAATTGATCTATTACCGAATGAAGTATGTGTATACGGTTATCAAAATCGCAATTCTTGCCAAATTCTTCGACAATTGATTTACAATATCCGAAGAAGATAAAAAACGCATGAACAATAGTAGCATATAGATTTCATGTGGAAATCTATTATACGACATCGATGATGCGTGCCGAAGCGTTCGGTGCACCGGGTTACCTAACGTATTGCAACAGTTACACATCGATATCTACAGCATCTCCGTTAATTATTTCAGAAACAATTAAACCAATTATCCAACTGTACAAATCACCAACTATCTTGGTACTCATAATTCCAAATGTTGTAAAATATTTATATCATCTGTTACGAAACATGGCCGAATAATTCCCCGACCCAAGTAATCGGGAAATGTATGTACGTATAATAATTATCATTAAATGGCGAAAAAGAAAAAAATCTAAAACCACGGATCCTTATGTATTTGTAGGACACATACTATAAATACAATATGCAAAAGGTGCAAACGAGTCTATCTTATGACTGGAAAAGCTGTGATAAAAATAAAGATACAATTATCTCGTATGATCATACGTTTTTCCACAAAATAACGATCAGCGGTTATTACTTAATGTTTATAGATATTCATGTGAACCTATTGTGTGTTTCGCAATACGTTAGATAATGTTGGATAGCAACGAAAGTGATCGCAGCATCCTGCCGTGGGAATGGCAACTAGTTTCTCCTACTCGCGCATCCACGTGAGTTGCGAACAGATTTTTCTCACTATACATGTGCATATGTCTGAGTATTGTATGAACTGTCCTACCGACATCCTGTGCTAATCATAATTAAACACTCGGATGCAAGAACGGCCTGAGGAACTTTCTTGCGTAAAATGTATAAATCGATTTTTCATTACATTCTAAATGTATCTTGAAAATTTTATTATTTATTATAATTTATTTTATAATTTATAATTTTCAATATTTATAACATTATATATCTACAATTTGTTATATTAGTTTTTATGATTTTATAACTTGTAATCTATAATTTTATTGCTTATTTTATTAGATCTCGGTGACTATGAAAACTGAAGGTTTTTTCAAAATTGGTTGACGCAAAAACAATCACAGGCATTGGTAAATCATAAAATCTCTAGATTTCAATTTTTGCTATCCTTAATTGTTTGTAGATCATAGCAATGCAAACCAATTTTGACAAAATTGTCGGGACCTAAAATGTGCATTATTTAAACTTTTGTTATACGATCAAATAAAAATGTTAAAAGCGTAATTTTTTTTATCTTTTTTGTTTAATTACTCTCAATTGTGAATTGCAATGCTTAAAAGATTTGTTTATATATTTTCTAGCGAACTAGTCTTTCTATCATCTCAAAAAAATTCGAATCGTTCGGTCCAATTTGAAAAACGTTATTCTAACGTACCATAGATAAAAGGAAGAAATTCTTCCGTGCTTGTAGATTTGTATGGTTTTCTATGTGTAGCGTATTATAGTACTACTGCGGCGTATACATTTACGCTTGAGATGTGTAAGTTGTGAAAGAATGTGCAACATTAGTTACCGAACAAATTAACAGCAAGGATGGTTGTAGTGTAACGACCACGGAGGATCGTTTCTAGCCCTGATCCGTTGTATCATTCAAGTTAAAGGGTTCTTTGTTCTAATCTACACCTGGCGTACGATCTAACGCCTCGAGTTTATAGAGCAAACGGGCCACATCGACGGACCACCCACGGACTCGCCCAGCTGGGTACTCCGTTCGTCGCGCTCAAAACTCATCGAACGTCTGCATGGGCCTGGATATCCGACTTCCGCTATATAATGCAGTAACAGTACACTCTCCTTTGCCCCCTCGAAGAAACTGGACATTAAATTTTCACGGTTCAGTGCCGTCGAACGCGAGTCCTTCTGGAGCGGTCTGCGCAACGCTGACTTCTGTGTCCTGTCGTGGAACCCCAAGGAGGCCCTCGAAGATACCGCATATGGTACGAGCGACCGACCCAATCACCGGTCTACGGAGGTCCCAATTAATCGAGGTACTCGAGTGTCCTAATACGCACGCACGTACTTACCAGCTTAGCCTGCAACTTTCTTTTAACCGGCATTCTTGCGGATACGTCAATACGAAAATGCAAGCTGCTCCGGTCGTTCCGATACAAAGGTCTGCTGCTTGCCGTGAACTACGGGATCTTCGCAATGTGATCGTCGATGTTTTGTGATTCTATGATCTTTGGAACAAGATTACGGAAACATTTGCACTTTCTTCGTTCCGACGCGCTCAACTTACAGTGAGACAAGAAATTATTCGAACGTGTACATAATAACTTGCTTATGACTGGGCCGAACGATCTAAATCTTTCTAGATGTTACAGGAATTAGTTTTCTAGATAACGGCTAAACAAATTCTTAAAAAACTTGACGTAATCGCAGTTTTGACTCTTCCGACCAAAAACTGTAAGAACGCGTATAGGTTGCCGAGATGTGCACAACATATTTTTTAAATTTTTATCATAAGCACAGATAATATGTTTGAAAGGCATCATTTTCTAATGTTTGAATTATTTTAAGCAATTGTAATTAATACGAATTTTTATTCATTCGAAATACATAAAACTGATAGTCGAACTTACATCTCAACGAAATTTACCTCGTTTGGACGGATTTTAAAATAGTTATAACGTTTTAAAAGTGAACGTAAAATGAACTTGAATATAAACAATTAAAAATTATATCGAGTATCTAATTGTACCGTCCGGCACTCAAAGCTTCTATGCCTAGAGCACTTAATAGCTTCTATTTTCGCAAAACTTCGTTATTGTAGCATGAGGAGATAGGATTCAGGGATAATGCGAAGACCTTCCTAATTGTAAAGGCGGGAAGTCGAAAGTCATTCGTTGATGTGTCCCGACGCTTCCGCGCCACGGCGTCGAAAGCATCGTGCTGTCGTGACGCTTGTGCCGAGTAGTCAATTTGGGAAATTCCATTTGTAAAAATAAATACGGTCAAGACTACGGGCGTAAAGGATAATCTCTGACCTTATGGACGTTAATGCCGATTTTATAGATAATTTGTTCCCTAGGTAATTTAGTATGCTAAATTAGAATTTAATGAACCTAAGTGTTACGGACACGATAATATCTAATTACGTTACCGACAGTGAGTCGTTGAACAACGTTTTCGTCAGTAGAAATTCTTAATACGATCGCAAACGTATATTTTCTTTTGGCAATGAAAAATTTATATGTAGCAGTTTTAACACTATTTTCACCAATTCTTGATACAATGTATACTTATATTTACTACGAATTTATTTATCAATTAATGTCCCCCCGGGCTTACAATGAATACCCGGGGGTAATTACAATTCTACCGCCTTGCGCAGGGACTCAATATAGAAATTAAATAAATTAATGAAAAGAAATAACAAATGTATACAATAGAATTAGGCTACGTAGTAAATAAGTAAATAGATATAATAACAATAATAATATAACAACGAAGAATAATAAAAAGAGATAAAAATAAAATGGAATTCTTTATTCTTTCAGTCTTTGTGACCCATTCACGCTCAATAATCACTATAGGAAAGGTAAAACAGGCCATTGAAGAGAATGAATTAAATTCAGAAAATAAGTGTAAATGAAAGTGTTAAAAAGTATCTTTTGAGTCCTTTCGTAAAACTATTGAGAAATTAAAATTTTAAAAGATATCTCTGGATTCCTTTGATAAAAATGATATTGTCATATTTAGGGTTTCTTAAAGATTATTGTCAGTGTAGTCACGCAAGCTATACGCACGTAGTACTTGTTTATCAGCGTTGGAAGTAATAAAGCTAATCTGGTAATGGAATGAGCGTATAGAACGTGTAGTTCTTATGACAAAAATAAATCATGTTTATCTAGTGTACCTGTTTTGCGTCTATGAGAGTATTAGAAGTAAATCTAGTGTATACCACTCCATTACGTTATACGTTGTAGGTTACAACGATGCAATAATCGCAGATTATATATGTCTAGATATAATGAACTCGTAATCTCATTCCTTACCCGAGGCTACGCCTTCAGTATGTAGGTGTATTCCTGTTCCTTCAAAGGAACCGTTAAACGATAGTAGTTATCGTGTGACAATAAATAAGGACTTCGATGTTGTCTTAGCGTGCAATTTGGTACGTTCGTAAAAACGTACAGTCACGCGTATAAGTTCACGTGCAACACTATAAAACTACTAAAAGAAAGAGAGCACGAGTTACGATCATTTAATGTACATAATTCATTTATTATTTATAACTGGAAAAATTCAACGTACGTAGATCGATGACACAAAATCCAAAAGTATATTAACCAAAAGTTTATTAAAATGTATAAAATTTGCTAGATTCTCTTCAACAAGCTCGTCATTTATGTTTTTATTTTGAATATTTCAAATCTTTTAAAGGAGTAAACGTCGATTTTTTTACTATGTACATATATATTACTATATTTACTATGTATATATTTTATTAATATATATGCATGTATTATGTGGGTCTATACATATTATTATAATACAACAGAAGTAGACCTATTTTTTAAAGATGTAATATACTCTTATGTGCAAATGTGAATTATTTTTATTACTTCAGTGTTTGAGAATCTAGTTATGGAGGTATTTTTATTACAATGGTATAGTCAAATAATCGAACAATGCGAAAGGGATAAGTGTCGATGCGTTGAATGATCGAATATCATAATTTTTTTCGATACAGCTACGTACATAGTAGTCACTACAATTTCATACACGTGCTATACACTTGTCGTTCCGCTTAATTTAAAAACCATTGCACCTGCTCTGCCTTGTTTGCATTTTAGTCGTTGCAATTTGTACGAACATGTTTACGCGATATCGTAAGATGCAACGAATTTAACGGTTCTGAATTCATACATTTGAAGCATGACCTGTATACATGCTGATGTTTTTCTGAGTTCAAAATTTTGCTCTCCAAATTAATCCCTTTTGTACATCATATTCACCTTTTCGTAAATAAAATATCTCCTTTCACGGCTCAAAATTGGCTGTATGTTATTCAATTTATATGAATGAATTTACTTGTCCATAAAATTATATGAATAATTATTCCGTATTAACGTTCAATAAAAAAAACATCTACCCACAGTGATTACATTTAATATGATTTTAGTAGAGATAATTACAAATAAATGCATATAATTTGCAAAGGGGTGAATTTCGAAAAATGAATAAGATCTGCAAAAGGGATAATTTGATTTGCGAGTATGTGAATATGATCTCCCGAAAGATTAATTTTTAGTGAAAAATTGTATAAACAAGTTCGTGGTTATAACTAGTGAAAGTAGTTATTCGGTCGCACACCATTACAAACATACCGCAAAACTATTTCCGTTGAGGACACCGTCCATTACCACAATTAATTTCACTTTTTCACGCAGCTGAAGAACGAGTGAATGTACATATATACATACATACAAACCTAATACATACATACATAACCGACAAGCTAAAGGTGTGCAAGAAGTGCTGGCAGTTGGACACTTCACCTGTCCTTTGCTGCTCCTCTGCATAGACGCGTTTCGTTTTTAATCTGTTAATTATTGTTTATAGGCCGCAGAAGAAAGTGCCCTTCAACCGGCTGCGTACTCAACCTTGCAAACAGATGGCCTATAATGAATTTCTGGGTGTTTGTAGGATTATTGCACGAATTACTACATTGTTAATAATATTGAGCCTACTAATAAAAAATGTTTTAGTAGTCGAATCGATTTGATCGCTTGAACGCTTTCTACACTCACTGCACATATTTCTGAATGAGAATATTCCCTTAACCCTTCGACGTACCATTTTCTACACAGTCACCGCGATTAGGAATTTTTCAATTTACACAATTTCTTAGAAGGGACAGAACATCAATTTATTCCATGCCTGAATTTACTTGAATGCTTAAATATTAATAACAAGGGATTAGAATTCTATTCCAATTTTAAAGAACAGAATAGCATCTATATTTAATTATTTATTACTAGTCCGTCACGAGTCGGACTCGTCAAAGTACGGCAAGGGGTTAATGAATATGACTGCGTTAGAAATGATTATTAATTAATTATATATACAGTTATTATACTATTGCCACGATTTTCAGTGTTGTTTCATCTCACGAACAGCTCTGAGTTTCACTGATCATATTTCGAAGGTAGGTGTAGTGAGAATTCTCAAAAGGACAATCCGGGTTGAGACCTGCGGCTCGCGTAAAGAGCATTATATTATCTTCTTATTCCGACTCAGGTACGGAGATTTTCACCGAGCACATCTTCCTCCGGAGAAATTTTCCACAATATACAGGTAATATTTCCGGTCGAACGGATGACGGTTGACGGTTGAAGGTTGACGGTCGACAATGGGAAAGATGGCTGCGTCCTTCGATTTTTCAAAAATCTTAACGGAACCTTGCACTGTGACAC
Organism: Augochlora pura; assembly: GCF_028453695.1. Classification (NCBI taxonomy): domain Eukaryota; kingdom Metazoa; phylum Arthropoda; class Insecta; order Hymenoptera; family Halictidae; genus Augochlora; species Augochlora pura. Next base: position 16,516,464 of record NC_135774.1, on the reverse strand, counting down.
GGAAATCACTGTAACAATTATGAACTAAAACTGTGTGAAACATGGTGCACCGGCGTCACGGTTCTGCTACCTACTTGAATAAATTAGAATAGATTTTATAGTCCGTGGCATTGCTCAGAATATTCAGCAGTCTGTTGATGTTAATGTCGAGTTTGCTCGAGTGAAAGGATCATCGCAGTAACGTTCTACATCGAACCCATAAATTAGACGAACTGACTGATTAGAATTGCCTTTTCGAGATTGATTAGGGAGGTAGGGAGGTTAGGGGAGGTTATAAGAGGTAGCCAACATTTACTCTGTGGTTGAAGAAACGATTGAGCGAAGCTCATCAACTGCGGCAGTATGAGGGATTTCTTGCATCATTGTTTATCGATTATAAATCATTTCTAAAATGCCACATCACTTTACTCGAAAAATTCTGAGTTAGCTATTTGGTAAGTAGTAAAAGTAATTACATCTTTATCACATATTTGTTTACGCATTTATTATTTCACGCTACACAATGGAGTATTTTGGCAACGATTTATTAAATCTTGTGCGATATATAAAATTTTTGCTTCCTGGAATAATTATTACTGAATGTATAGAAACCAATATTCCAATATTTTTCCATTTATTTCGTTTACTGACGAGGCATTATATTTTGTTAAGAGTATAGAGTTTTCGCAACTCTGTTCCTCTATTAACTAGTTTCTGAATTACTGTTCAATGATTTTTCTATGTCGCAAACAAACCATACCAACATTCTTTTTCACGTTGAATATAATGTTGTATATGCTTGTGTTTTTTTTATTAGCAACGTTAAAAAATTGCTATTAATTCACTGAAGTACATTACATTCCAAACAATTCGATGCCATTATAATCAATTGGGATTTCTGTTCGTGATACAAAATAAAATATTTGTTAGTTAGTATATGTAACATCCCTGTCATGTGCCAATATAGACTTTGATGTTCCCGATTGCCCATGAAATAATGTCTACATTCGTATAAGTATGTTAAATACAGACAGCAATGTGTTGGTTTTATTTTGTGACAATTTAAATTACCCGTCCAAGCACATTTCTTTAAAAATAAATCGTAAGACAAGGGATTAATTAGATTAAACTTCAAGGAACATGAAACAAATAGAGACGAACAATTCGGAAAGATATGAGCTGATTCAGTAAATGTTAGATGAAAAGCTAGCTCATTTAAATTCTTACTTATAATGCAAATAAAAGTGTTAAAGTAATATAACATAAACAAACATATAATACTTATAAACATTTATAAATCGATTTGTAAATTTTTTTATAAAATTGTAGAAAATGATAAAATTATATCATTCCCAAGTAATTTCGTTCTCACATAAAATGAATGAAATCATTTTGGTCAGTTCTTGAAAAGAAATACTTCACCCTGCGCTAGAGAAATTGTAGGAAACCTTGAGGACATCGGTGAAAATCAACTTATAGTAAATTAGTTGCGTACTCGTAAAAATCTCTTGCAAATTATAATATTTTTTATTTTATTTTCATTAATTATAGATGTTGCCATGCGCAGGTACCAGAGCGTTGCAAAAGATCGAAAGTAGTTCGCCCACTTTCGTCGATTCTAATCCGTTTAAATTTTTTTATCATCGATTTGTAACAACTTTCTGATTACCGCGGACATTTTTTCGAATTCTCATTAAACTTTCTACTGTGAAAGATCTATACACACGTATATCTTGATATTATAGTACATTTTCACATACGCAGGAAAAATGATTTATAGAGAAAGTCCTCATAAGTGTTACCTGTCATATTTTAATTGCAATCGCGATAATCATTTACTAGCCAACAAATTATGAGTTTAATAAAATATTTTTTATATTTATATATTTGTAAGACATATTGTTACTTAGAACACAAAAGGCTCTTGCACTACGAGTCTTTTTTCACAGTAACGTTGATTACCATTTCTTTCTTCCGAATTTTCTATAGATGAAGGAAAATTGATATTTATCGTGCGTCAACCTTTTCTCCGACGTTTAAGTAATAATAGAGGAGTAGAATTTGATTTTGATTTAAAAGACGCGAATGGTATCCAGATTGTGACCGCGAACTTTGTAAACAAGCTTTGCAACGTGAACGTTGAATAAAGTACAATCATGTTAATATTGCAAACAAATTTAGGTGTCTGGTAAATATTAATTAAATCAAGATTATTGCCCATCGTCCAGTGCCTTGAGACACGGACCTGAAATTATCGTAATTGTAAGGCAGTATGTAATCGGCCTTTATCGATTCTCAAATATTTCCTTGCTCGCAGATTCAAATTCCGTTTTCCATAACAAAACCGCATTACACAACGGTTTTGGAATAAACGTCCAAACATCAAAACAACAACAAATGGTTACCTACTTCACGCACGAACTGAGCCAGGTCTAGGAACGCGATTTATACGGTTACAAGATACATGTAAGGGATTATGTCTCACATCTTCATATTAAGAGTAATATGATAATAATAGCGCAAGAGGTTAACAGGAATATGTTAAAACACAGTGTTTTACAATAGGTTCTGTTTGTTTATCGTCGCTATTGATCATACAATTGTAATTGTATTGTAATTAGAATTAATTAAATATAGAGGTTGAGTAGCACATTTTTCGTACTCCAAATAATTTTTAAATTACTTATCGTACGTACATACATATACATATAACTTTTAGATTAATCTATGTTTCGAATTCACAATTTTTAATCCCCATTTTGTGAATAAGTTTATTTTATCCTTTATTTTTGCAATTTAAATAGCAGTGAACTGTTCGATGTAATTTCAATTATAAATTTTCAATGTTTAAGTAACTAATGCTTTTGAAATTAAAAAACAATTAAAAAGATCCTGTTCACGGATAAATCGGAAGGTTTCTATTGTCATCTAACTTGCATCCAACGAGTTCAGGTGATTCTGACGTATAACTTTTATGCGTGTTGCGCAAGTACACACGTTAAGAGTATCAAAATCGCTCAGATCCCTCGATTTATCATGCCTGACCACATGTGAGAAAGGCGTAGGCTCCCGAGGTGTTTCTTAACCGGCGATGTTCGTGTATGCCCACGCAGCCCACGTTGGAACATTTTAGATTAGTGCCCCCAGATAACACGTGTACACACTTAGAACCGTATATTATGAACGAGAAATTTGCAGGGATCTGAACTTCCTTTTATTCAAATCAATACAGTCACGAATTATGATTCTGAATATCAATACCTGATAACTTCGACTCGATAACAATATTCACGCTAAAACTAGTTTCGGAAAGTTTAAGCTGACTCGCATCATGAATAATCTGTTACGTTTCATTTTTTCATAGATTCGAGCATATTTTTTGCAACAGATACATCGCACATCGATACCTTTTCTGTTTCTCCGTGGGCCGCGCTCGTTGCTCCCGCTAGGATATCGTTCCTTTGTCCGTTTCCTCTCGTTCCTTCGGGAACATGATTTCATATTTAAAGGGCTATTTTAGTGTAAAATGCATGTGTTCTTAACTTTCTGAGAGAATGTTCTGCAAATAATAAATTATTAGTTATTACACCTTTTCCAGTAAAATTTACAAGATTTATTTGTATGTCAACGACGTTTTAAAATCTTTGGAATGAAAAAAGATTGAAATTAGTGACACTGCGTATTCTCAAACATAACCGCTTTTAACACTTCATCGACCGGTCGTTCGGTTATAAACATTTTAATATTTTCATAAAATTATTTTATTTTATTTATTTTATTAATCGCAGAAGATATCTAATATTTAAAAAATTATATAATACTACCTCGACAATAGATAGCATATTGTTGGTTGCCATGACAACTGATTCACAGGCTACCGGTCGGGGTAAAGAGCTGATTTATAGGCGAATAAATAGTCGGAAATAAAAAAAAGGGGTTAATTAGTATAATAAAAAATACAAAATAAGTATTTCAAATGTTCAAAATGACAATAATTACAAATAATTAATTATTTCGTTATATCTTATCTATAATATGTAACTTTCTTTTCGTCGAATTTATGTAATAATAATAATATTAAAGAATATGCAATTCTACTTAATAAAAACATGAGGGTGGCTACGACTTTTATTGAAAAAATTATAATTCATTTAAATTAAATATTTTAATACGTAGTTGGCAGAAAACCAATAAACTTTTGTTAGGAAATTTAGCAGAAGTACCCGAAAAAATATAAATAAATGTTAAAAAATCACCTTGTATTTCTTATTATGTATTTATTATAATTGTCGTGCCATCGGCTGCGGCTTGCACAAGAAACAGAATTAAAAAACTATACAGAAGTTAATGAAAATAATTTTGAACAATAATTTTTTATCGTTGATCTTAAGGTCATATTTTTGCAATCATTAGATTCGTCTTTATCTCAGCTGTCGTGATATAATAATAGAAATACGTAATCCTATTTAAAAAAAAAAAACATCGATGACCTTCGAATCTCGAAAAATATGACCTTTACAAAATACAATTTTCACCGCAACATGTGTTCCTTTGAACCAAACAATTTGCTCCTTAAGAATTTCCGCGTATCATTATCGATAATGGAGTTATCACTTGTTAACAGAATTACTGAGACACCCTGTACATTGAAACAATATTTTAAATAATACCATTTCAAATGTGTCTAGGTCTGTTTAGTATTAAGTTAACTCAACAATACCATGCGGTTTCTCTTATTTACTATATAATAAAATTTGGTATTTGCTGTTAACGTACTACCGCGTGCGATCGAAAACTCATTTTCTTTTAATGCTGTTTGCGATGGCAAGAAACTCAATCTCGACGATACAGATAGATTAAATCATACGGTATAAAATATATACATTGGGAAATCGGTGTATAGATGTTCGAAACTCTTGTAAATTGTAGTGTCGCTGTTAGTCACGTTTCCCACATTCTATGTATTTGCAATTTCCCGTGAAGCCTATACAATTATTTCAAATTGCATCGTTCCATACAATTGGCAAAGTGGATGATAACGAAACAAGCACCATGAACCTTGCAACATTTATTAGTTTGTCTCGTTCGACGTTTACAAGAGGAGTTGATACCGTGCGGGTACCGGTAGAATACAGATAAAGTCGATGGTAGGAACTGCATAGAATGCTTTTTGTCGGGCCCAAGGCCTCGACGGAGATGTGAATGAATCTAGAACCTGTTCCCCTCTGCTTCTTCTTACGTTTATTCCATCTTCTTTTAGAAGTCAGGCGCGAGCAATGAGCTCGTTGAAAGCTGCCTTAGAACCGGAACAGAGGTGAAAAGGGTTTGTTAAATGAGTCCGAATATAATCTACTTCGTGTACATTGTCCGACGTGTAACCCTTTATTTCGACAATGGATTCGACTCTGCAATCGTAACGCATCGTGGCGGTAATTATGTATGATGAGTGAACGAAGTCATACGAATCGTATTCTTTGTTTTAAAATGTTAACCCTGCGCTGAGTGCAACTGTATCAAATTGGTGCTCGTCAAAATTTATAATACACGGTTGTAGTTTTACCAATAGAATTATAATTTACATTTTATCCAATAGAATTCTTGCTATGTGATTGTTAATAATAATTTATTGTTTTGATAATGATTGTTATTAATAATTGTTAAAAGTAGCATGATTGTTTAATTTTACAAACACTTATGTCCTATTACCTGCAGAGTAAATAATGTGTCTGAAAGGTGATTTACTATCTTTGATCTTTGGCTTTTTAGATTTCAGTTTTAAGTAGACCACTTATATGATCATTAGCACATTTGTCGAAGCAAACACAACGTTCATATATAATTTTCATATATTCACGATATTTCTTTAATGTTCTTAGAATTCACAATTAAATTGGTATAATGATTTTCATAGAAATGATTGATACATACACTCAATTCATGACAGACCTCAAATGAAAAGTCCACAAGAATGTATTCATCTAATTTTAGATTAATTATCCAGTAATATTTTTCCCTAGTTAGAATATGAAATAATCAAAACATGACAAATTCTTTTTGGCTACAACATGGAATAGAATAGAATGTTGGAGTTACCTGTAACACCATTATATTATTCATGCTAGATAAATACTTAAAGGTAACATTCATTATATGTATATATTCCTATGTCTTTATATTCTTATGTCCTTATGTTATAATTGTCTTATGTTCTTATGCCCTTATATTCTCATAAAAAAGAACTGTTAAATTTCTACAAATAGATTTTATTAAACTTTATAGTAGCAATACTATAACATATTATCGACTCAATCAAGTTCAGTATTATGAGAATATTGCCACGTAATGTGTGTTAGAAATGTTGATAGTTGACTGCTAAAATATCTTAGATGAATCACTTTATATTTCATATTATATTTATGTACTCAATTGGTTAATATTTCTCATTATAATACCGATAGTTGTTCCAAACGGGATCGAAAGTCGTACTTCTTTTTTTATAGTGCATGTATCTAAAGAACGAATGTAAATGCATTGATAATTTATACTTCATTCATTCCCATTACACTCGTTTTTAATAAAGGAGGATGTGAGATAACCGTTTCCTGCGTTATTTATTTCTTATCATCGTTCATTCATTGTTTCTTCGTTTTATATGTTTACATGTACTGTTTCAGATTACAGTCAAATTCAAGTATGTTGTAATCTTTAGCAAACATATCTCGAAGGATTTTAAGAAATTTTTAAAAATTGTTGAGCTATCAAATGATGATAGCAGAAACGTGAGAGAGATACCGAACTAAGAAAAACAATCTGAGTTGAACAAATTAATCATTTCACTGTTTATTTTGCAATTATTTTAAACAAATTCAGTGTTTTTATAGCAGGACAATATTAAAAAACTTGTAAAAAGAATAGAGCCCAAAATGTTTTCTTCACAATCAAATATTCAAAAATATGAACACTTTCAATTGACGAAATTAAAATTATTTGAAGTGAAAGCTGGATCAGCATATGGCGTGTCGTTGCAGCTCGGATGGCCAAAGTATCAATGTACAATGTAAACATAAATCGTATGCCTCAAATAAGTTTTTAAATTATGTATATAATTAAAAATTGTTATACACAAAAGTCGTAGTTTTAAGGTAGGGAGAACAACTTCCGTTTCTAAGTAGAATGGCATATTTTTCTCATCGTGGATCGAAAGAATATATTAAATTTTAAGCTGAAAAGTATAAACCTATGTTGATCCTGAAACCAATGGTTAACGAAATTCGTATATTCTCTTCTTTTAATTCTTTGTCCTCCACTCTCCAGTGAAGACCTAAAATCTATAACCTATTGCATTACAATTAATATACCTATATCTTTCATAGCTGAGTTCCATTTATTATTGTCCCTAATTATTTTGTTTCATTGTAACAAATATTCAAATTCAATACATCACTAGGATTTCCACCTGTTCTGTTGACTGTATCAATGAAGTAAGGGTGTATATTGTAAGGACTGTCCGGACGACCTACTAAATACAGTATAAACAGATATAACTTTAAATTTGCTTTATAACATCAATTTAATGTATCCAAGTTTTCAGATCTAATTTAGATGTTTCAATGTCACTTCGCCGCCACACAATTATCAACGATTTAATAACATCTAAAATAAATCTGATTACATCGTTAAAAATAAATCTTCGTCATTTTTCCCCAGCAAATTAGAAACGAGCTTTTTTATGTAACTTTATTTGTTGTAGTTTACTCATTAACTGTTGCAGTTTTATGTGTTTACATTCTTTTACAATTTATATGTTGCACGCTATGTATTTCAGTATTTAGGCCAGCTTCTTTCGCAATTTCTTTTGCCGTAGCAGCAGAATATGATACAATTTTCCAAATCGAACACTGCTGACAACCGATTGCCATTTTTAAGTGGGGAGGTTCGTTTTCATTTCTAACGACATACCTTTCTTTATTATCAAGTTATAGAAAAGTATTTTAGTTACTATATAGTAAACTAGTTACTTGTACGTTAAAAAAATACAGGTCACTTTATTTAGTTCGAAGAAAATTATTGCGTATTAAATGGTAGCCGAATACGCTTTAGTCCATCATTGTATCCCGATTGTACATAATTATCTTGCTCATCTAACATCGCGTTTCAGACCATTAGAGATAGGTTCGTTCGGAAAACGGAAAAATAAATACTTTGTGAAGGGCGCGAATGATTTACTTCACCCTGGTTCCCATCGAGCGAAATGCTATTCGCATCGAATACCTACCTACTACAGCTTTACCTATTCTGCCTTCTACCTACGGTCGCTACAGTCCTACAGCCTACTGGCCCTCGACGTTTCCCTCCCCTTTGCCCACGTGTATTTCGCTCTGTACCGCGCGTAGGCAGCAACAGCAACGCTGCTCTGCCTCGACGCTTGGTGCTTGCCGCAGCGCTCACCTCGCCAGTTTCGACAGAGTCGTGCCGGTGTGCGCATCTGTGATCCGATATTTTGTTTATTGCGTCGCGTTACGGATCACACGGTATCGTGCTTTCATCGCGTCAATCGGTGTCGAAATATTTTTGAATAGTGAAGCACGTCGTTAAAGGATTTCGTCCTCTGTGGAGTTACGTCTAGTGCGATTCACGCGTGCCGAATTGGTTTAGCATGCATTGATCTGTGGAGTATCTTCTAGTCAGAGGTGAGTGAACTTCTTTTTTTATTGCTTAACACAACCGCCTTCGATGATTTACATCTTTATATCACAGTAATAGTAATTGTCACTTATTGACTTAATTCTCTGAAACAAAAAATCTGTTGTTTCTTTCAAGTTGAGGGAATGACTTTCATTTAGAAATTATGGTTGGATTGTTCGTTTTGTGTGACATAAAACGCATATAACAAAATCAGTGTAACACTTATGAACATTGTAAACTGTAATAATAATCAATTTTATGACCAAGTCGAAGGACTTGAAAGTTAGCATTAGATTGTTATGAAAAGTTACTATAATGCACGTATTTAAATGTAGAACTATACTAAAATTTCTTTAAACACAAATAATTATTCACATGTTTAGCATTTTCATTTCTACAGAAATAACATTGAATAGTATTCTAGAGAAATAACATTGAATAGTAATGTTGTATATGTACAAATTCCGTACGATATAATTAATATATAACATGCAGTATAAATATTCATACTGGGGCTGGTAATATCAATTGAACCTTTGAGATAAACCGGGTATATAAAAACTGCCCGAGCACGAGGGCATTTCATATGATAAAAATTATAATTCATAAGACAAAAATTTCCCGAATGAGACGTAGAAAAACGCAATTAAAGTTTTAATTAATTTATTAATAAAGAAAATGTAGATTTCTTAATACTTTCATTTTAAAATCAAAATACAATGTAGAAAATAATGAAAACGCAGAATTTCCTTTACTTAAATTTGTTTAAATACATATAATATTACAGTAGGGGTTATAAAAAGATAAACTGTATCTTAATGTATTATTTTCATTATTATACCATCAGATTAGAATTTCACGAGTAATTCAGATACCCGAGTATCTCATAAAAGCTCTGATTCATGCACCTTCATAAGGTGTCTTGAAAAATGTGTTGGTTACTCTTTTGTGATTTATTATTCTACACTATTTTTGTGGTTCCATTTATTATCGATAAATTATAACCTTATTATTATAAATATAATTTAATATATGAATTATATATGATAATATAATATTATAATATATAATCTAAATATGAGCACTATGAGTTTATGTATATTTTGACTGCCTACCATTAGCATTTCAAGAGAAAAATTATTTTAAAAAGCAGTCTCGACAGAACAGTTAAATAATTAAAATTTCAAATTTTGTTTTAAGAATATGAGAACTGCTACAAAGTTTCACATGAAAGAGCGGAATGGTCGGGAAATTAACTCGAAAATGCCGCTCTTTATTTTGAGATTTATGAACCTGTTGGTCGTGCTCTAAACTTTGGCTGCTGCTGTTGTGCTAAGAGAAGCTTTAAATAGCAACCGTCATGCTTTTGTCAACCTGTGACCAATTAGGATAATATACGCGTAATGCGTTGTCGTTTTCTTCTTTTTCGACAATTGAAACCCGCTCTGGCTCACCGTCTCTCGTTTTGCTGCCTCGGTTTGGTATTTGTTTATAACATGACTTGCTTTGGTCGCTGATATTTCGATTTCTGTGAACAGATGGCACGTCGACCGACGAGATCGAAGTATGTCGATTGTTTACATGATGTCGATGTCGCGAGACGGTTAACCTTGAAGCATCAAAATAAAATTTCGGCTTCGTCAGAAGCGTACATCTTGAACGATACTTACTTAAATACATACCATCTTGTATGTAAAAATTTTAATTACGTGGAAATAACGTGACTATATTTTCTCGTTCTTCGAATACATACTTTAACCGCTTCAAGCTTCCCTATATATTTTCTTATAAAAGCACAAAGTCCGTAGTTTCATGATAAGTAAACAAAATCTGCTTTACTTTATGCAAATGCTACTACAATTATAAGATTTCGTTTTTATGAGTGAAAAAAAACACGATAGACTTCTCTGTGCAGAGATATTTAGAAGTCATTGATTTCGTAAATACATTTAATACGCGGGTATAAATTATGTAAATGCATACGTCTTGTATCCGAGGATGCATTTCATATATTTGCGTCGTTCGTAATCGTGGTAGTAATAAATCATTGCTGAATTCCCCTCCTTCGAATGAATACAAGGATTCAAGGAGCGGAAACAAATTTAAATTATTAGCCACTCATCCGTGAAATCACTCTTATAAATGATTTCGATGAAAATGTTATTAATTTTCGTTCCGTGGAAATAAAATTAACGAAGATTATATTAATTTCACTTTAAGATGACAAAGGGGAATGGGGAGGGTCGATGAATAATAATAAAGATTTGCAGTCTGATGATAAGCTGCTATCGTTTGAGGATATCGAATCGACAGTGTGCAGAAAAATGTCAGGTATAAGCAATTTTGTAATCCGATAAATGTCCTATACTATTTAAAATGTGTATACCAATCACCTAGTCGGTAAATCTTTTCTTATATTACATCATAGAGTCGTTGTGATTGTTATGCACTCTAAACTTGGGATACTACCTGAGCAATGGCAGGTAAGAATTTCTTTGCTGAGATGCATTTAGCATAAGTAAACGATGTCGAGGTTTCCCAAATAAATACTTTCCCTTCAATAGAAAGAAAAATCGGTAGAGAATACACATTTTTTCTAATTTATTATAGGATTTCTTGCTATGTAGTACGAAATTTCAGATCATTTGAAGAAAGGTCGATTGTTTTTTCTTTTAAATTTAATGAATAAGATGTTAATCAAAATATGCACTATTTGGTGGAACATTTTTTTGCAGACTATTTGCTTTCAAAGGTTTCGATACAAAATTTTGCTATAGATAAAAATGCATGGAATATATCAAATATAAACATATATTAGATAAAACAATAACGAAATAACAACGATACAAAATTTCAACGAAAGAACTATTGCGACAATACGTCTACTATGATCTGTATTGTTAAACTGTTGAACGTTCTGTTGATCTGACAAGGGATGACAATTTTCCGAATTGTTAGTGTAAGGATTTTCGACAACATAGGATCAACCACAGTTACTTTAACAAAATATTTCATAACAGAAAAGGGGAAAACAAGATAATGAAATAAGACATAGTCTTTATACACAAGTCTCTCACAAATATCTCACCGTGCGTCTTTGCTCTCTCAACGCTCTCACGCATCTGGGAAAACTTTTCTACCCTCACGACACTCTTGCTTCCTTAAAACTCACTCATACATGATCACATTCAATCACCGATTCGTACACACGTGCACTCTCATTTCGAGGAACAGTCACACGGTCCAAACACTCTTCATTCACACCTCACTCGATCCGACTATCGCATAACCCAAACGCTCTTATCTCATATCCCACACTAGTGAGAGGAAAATTTCGTATCCTTAAAACCAAAGGGAGAATTATGACTGAGAAAACAACTCAGGTTGCTTAAGAGGATTTCTAAAGGTCCAGGATTTGAACCTTGCCATTTTTATGACAGGTCCTTGAAACCCGGCCACCTACTGCATGCACTCGGGAAGGTTACAATTTCCGCGTTTGAAAATTTCTTTCTTCCCACGTTACTGGTCTGCTACCTTACCTTTGGTAAAAGTCGCAAAAGTATTCTTTGGAATTTGTGAGGGGTAAGAAACCCGATATTTCATACTACCAGAGTTAGGATTATTTAAATGGATGTTCATTTAAAAAAAATGTAACGATATATGTAATGTTGATATATTAAATAACCATTGTATAATATATCTCAATAAATAATATTTTATTTGCAAATATTAATTAAATTATTTTTGGATTATTTGAATGAGTTTAAATGAAAAATGTAATTATTATATCCAGATGAAGCATTAATTTAATTTTTAATTTGATATTTATTATTTGAAATAAAATTTGTCCAGCTCTACTATATATTGCACAAACTAATGTTTCTAAATTCTTACTACTATTTCCTGCACTCTTTTATTATTACTTTCATTTACCACTAATTCACATTCGGTTTCGCTGCTTGAAAAAATTGTAATAGTCGTTTAGGAATGGAACTTTATAGTATTTAAATTTTCTTGCTGGTTTGAATCTCTTGTCGAACTTATTATCCTAATCCACTCATTTAAAATATGAGTCGATCAGCGCCTTATACGATCAACAATGAGTAGCAATTTGTTTCTAGAAAAATGGTGAACAACCGTTTCATGGATGGTCTTCGCTTACATCGGAGAGATTGTCTCATATGTTTCGAGCGCAAAAGGATACGATGGTAATGATAATTGCATTGTCCAACGGTTGATCTTATTGTTGGGACGCTAACTCCGATAACACGCGATCCTATTGTGAGGACGTTAATGACAAGCCAATCCTGAGTTCGTCCAATCTTGGATGCAGCTTTCAGACTGACGATTTCGGTTTACGTGGGTCGTGCGCATTGTTCAATGCGTTTTTACGTATTTATTCTGATTAGTATTGTATATTCTACATGAATCAGATGAACCACGTATTTGACTTTTCAATAGAAAAAATTAGCCGGTATTGTGAATGCAGGAATATAGTTTTATTAAGCTTGATATGGTGACTGCATCCGTGTTTGCTCGCAATCTACATGCGTATCTACAAAGCACATGTTTCGTAAATACTACACAGCTAGTAACTGGAACGAGCTGTATCCTCGTTGCTGCAGTGGTGAATAATTATAAACTCAAAGTAACTTTCACACTTTTAGTGATATTTAATCCTTTGCACTCGAAGCCATTTCAACTACAAATCTAAAATAATTTTCTGGCTTCTAGTGTCTCCACTTTATGTAACAATATTTATTTTATGCATCTGAAATTGAGTCTCGTGACTCATATAATAGTTACACTTTAAACAATTTTTAAATCTAAGCTTTGGCGTTGTCTATTAAAAATAATTTTGGAATGTATTACAGTAATTTTAATGGCGCCGCAGAGTCGTCACTCGAGTGCTAAGGGTTAAACAAAACGATATATCATGTTTATATATTTCTATTTTCTATTATTTCTAATATAGAAAATATGTATATATTTTGCTTTCGCCATTGGCCACGCAAAGAGCTTAGTTGCTAGTTATTTGATTATGGAACGGTAAAAGTCTTCTACGTTCCTCAACTTCCACCATTTTGACAATCACTGGCACGTATTATACACATATCCTTTGGGGATTCTCGCCCCTCATTAATTCAAACGTCGAAAAGCGTGTTGAAAGGGCTACCAAATCCGCCGCTAATTCTCATTCATAACGCTGAAATATGGATGTGTACGTTATTAACGTCTTTCATAGTAAGCTGGAGATACGTTAAGTCATTTCTACCTATTTACGGCACATTATGCAAATCATGAACGTGATTAAGCGTATCCTTTCAATTAAAAAGATTTTTCAATCGACCGTTCGTGTTAATGTGTTGCCGCTTTTAACACATATTCGTTCGCATGACAAAAATTCGACATTTCGTAAACAATCACCAATAACTGTTAATAACTATAACTAGATATAAATAAATAAATGATTCTTGTTCAATTCATTCTAAATAAATTGAGTTCTAATTTTTACCAAACAAAGATAATTTTAACCAAAGATAGTTAAGGATATAAATGATACTAATGAAATACAATCGATATTTATGAAATTAAATATAATAGTAATGTCTAGACCACGTATATTTATGCAAAATAGAAATTGAAAAAAAAATAATAAAATGTCTCTCAAAGAATTTTTCAAACGAACATAAACTTTTTTTTTAGTAAAATTGTATTTTTCATCATCAGTTGACATGTTTTCATACGTTCTTTATAAAAGTATTAAGGGTCTTGTAAGACCGAGCATTGCATCTTTGTGATAAATTTGGTTGATATTTTCGTTGTGAACAAATACGAGCAAATGAAACTGATTTTAGCGGAAAGTTTGATATTATAAAATTGCCAAATTTTTATATTAAAAATTAGTTTCATAGACCTTAAAACAATACTTTTATAATATTCATATTCAATTAGACTAATCAGCAGAACCTTTTGTTGGTTCGAATTGTAGAACTTCTTCGATCTTCACACTTTGTATTTTCGACTTCTGACCTGCGAATCGAAGACTGTGCGTCACGCTGATGGGGAGGCGAAAGAGAACACAGAATGTTACGGAACGAAACGGAATGGAACGGAGGTTGCACCAAGCAACCTGAGCTCACCTGGGTAGATTTGTCGATCGATGACGTCACCCTCGACGAAACAGGCACTCCTGTATGCATCTACCTGCGGCCATGTGCGCGTGCTCGATGCTTGCGAATAAAAAAAGGCTAAAACGGGCTGGAAAGAAGAAGAGGCACGGTGAAGGCAGGCAATCGGCCAACGAACTCTCCCAGCTAGCTTGATACACCTCTTTCTCTTCTGTCGTCTCTTTCTCTCGTTCCACCGTATTCACTCTGTCTTATATTCCGCGACTTGTATCCTCTGTTCCGTTCCGTTCAGTTCAGTTTGCACTGTCCCTCCTTTTTCTGTCCCGTCTTTCTTTGCTCGACCTTCTTCCCCCGCGACTTTTCTGCTGCCCCATCTAATCTCGCGATCTCCATCTGACCTTGCTCCTTGGCGTAGTCGTGAACGTTGTGTGTCATCCGGGTCCTAGATAAGCCAGAGCAAATGAGAAGTTATCGCAGGTGCGCGGTTAGCTTATAAAAAGGATCGACCAATCGCGGATGCGAGTGGACGTGTGCTGACTTTTAAGACTACCTGATTATTTGGGAAACGAAATTTATTTTGTTTTCGGAGAGACTAATTCTTTAGGTGAAATACGGTGACTTGGATTTTCAATTAGATAGACTTTACAGGGTTTACGCAGATTGGATTCGTGCGGTTTCAATTGCGGCCTTTTCTGCATATTTGTTTGTGTCTTTCACGTCATTCGATAGCTTTGGTTTTCTCCCGTTGCGGAATTGTTCACTAACTCGTTCTTTGTGTGTAATAACAAATGAATCGTTTCATTACGCACACAAAGCGAATAAATAAACTATCACACAATAGGGGAAAACCAAAGCAATCGAATAAATGTAAGACACTTATTATGCGGGAAATTTAAATGAAAATTAAAACCGCACTTATGGTCTTACTCAATTAGAAAGAACGATTTCACTAATGTATCAACAACGGAGTACTCGTTATGTTATTTATATTGATTTACGATTTCTAAATCAAAATTTATGATAAGATTTCATTGAGTACTCGAGATTAGATTTATCTAATGCAATTTTTAAATCGCATTGTTTTAAACAGAAAAAGTCAACAAAATTGGTGATAATCAATGATTGATGTATCGATTGGTGTTAATAAAAACGTGTGTATATATGTAAGTGGTCTCGACATCATTTTCATCAAGGACATCTTCAAAGTTTCAATCCAAAATTAGTTATAAGTTCCATTATCTTTCCTATAATAATTATGAAATTGTTTCGATAAAAATAGGTATATAGAAAAGATCGGTAGAAGTAGTGTTAAAGAAGTGAAATTACTAGCATTACTTGAAAAATTCAATTCGAATTTTTACTAGCATAACTTAAAAGACTCATTAACTTGTAGATGATTAAGCATCAAGAGATAAAAACTAAACAAAATTGTGTTGATAGCGAAAGTTTAATCGTGAAACGTGTTTTAATCGTTTCATGTTTTTACCACAAGCAGATTTTGATTATCAGAGTAATTGAAAATTTAATATGACTTTGAAATATTACGATATAAGCAACGAGATAGTAAATTAATTAAATTCTCGGAGAAGCATTACCATTATGGCATGTACGAGCGAAAGATACATTTCGAATATATTAAAAACAATGTCCTGGTATTAACTTTCCTTTGATGCTGTAATACATTCTCTTTTTATCCGCTGAATCCGCGGTCGCTCGCTTCTCGTATAATTAACGAGGGTACTAATTGTGCAGTTCTTCAATGCTGCCGGCGCATACTAACATTGTAATTATGTTGTTTTCATGAGTAAATACTAGTGGTTATGTTTCTTCGACTCGCACGTTGTTGTTTATATTCCATACAAATCGGTTAACTGTTTTATGAAAGATACTAGCCCACTACCAGTGACTGAAATCTCTTCGCAAAGTATGTTGTAATTTGGGTATAATAAAACTTTCAATCACAGTAATGAAGTATTTATTATGTAAGAAAATTTTAGAGTTCGCAGAAAGCGTGCGCCCCACATTACAAAACTTATTTATTACGAAAATAAAACTGTTTTAAGAAGGATAAGCATAAAGAGATGAAATATAATCAATGTTTATATAACGGTCTTTGGTCCAATTGAACCCTCAATATAAATCAAAGTTGTGCACAATTATTATAGAATTAATTTACTCAAGGAATTATAATTACAAAGAATTACATTATAATTCGTAATTCAGATTTCCATTCAACTTCATTATATCGTAATTTGTAATTAATCTAATTCAATTATACTTGGTATTAGGTCATGAAGTATAAAATAGTAAAGTATGTATTTTACAGTAAAATTGTACAGTAAAGTATGTATTTCATATTTAATGATTTAATTGAATTAGAATTACGAATTAAAAAATAATAAATTAAATGGTAAAAATAGAGAAGAAAATACGCGAAAGAGACAAAAAAATTAGAATTGCACAAGATAAATGTAAAAGTGTATACTTCTTCGAATTCTGTGATGCAATTTGAAGGACTGCGTGAACGAAATGTAAATTAATTTTTTGCATACCGATGTTTTTTCGTATTCTTATTTTTGAATTTTCAAATATTTTTTGCTGCAGCAACACGTGCTACTTGAGGCAACGACCGGATATAAGAATAGGCGATACAGTCATTATAAAGCCTTCTGAGAAGTCCAGCAGCCTTCCTACCAGTCTTTTTAGTCGTTGACAGTAGGATGTTAGACTTTAATCTAAGATTTTTTCATCCCGTTTGGATTTAAACTAGCTTGTTAATTACGAAGAATAATTCTTGATCTTTTAGAAAACGTTTCCGTTATTTCAGAAAAATGAATTCTATAATTATACAATGTATACCATCGTAGTAAATTCAAGTATTGATATACGCAGATTTATTTGTCTGAGCTGAGTAGAAATAGACTAGTTTTTATGGAATACAAATACTATCGTCCTTGCTCTCTATTAAATCCTTGACATGAATTTCTTAGGAATACCGTACTGTATCTTTCAATTGATATCATGCTTCTTATACAACAACATTGTCTTCAATGTGCTACGCGTTATTCTTTCATTGGACTATCTGAAATTGGAGAACTAGGATTTGAATTTTACATAATATACATACTATATGTATAATTTATATGTATACATATATGCGTACATATATATTTTCATTAATAATAAATTATAATACACACATACATATATTAGCCATTTTTTCAGTCAATGCAAGGAACGTTCGCCTCGACGGTTCCGACATAAATCTGTTGTCAGGAACTACATATGTATAGCCATAAGTTCCTATCATAAATTAACTGAAAGCAGAATAGCGTTAGATTATCAGTCTCTGCTTTCTTTAAAAAATAAACTGTCAATAATCTGTAAAATATAGGCGATATATATCTATATTTGGTGACAATAATATTTTACCAATTTATTACATAAAAAATTAAAGTATTAACTAAGTGTTTGAATGTGGTGTTATTCTTATTAGTTTAACTGTGCAAATATGAACTACTTTTATTAGTTAAATTTTTGATTAATGAGTGATTGTTGTCAGGATTTTATTGTGGAATACGCGAAATTAAGAAGTAATTAAAAAGAATGAATATCTGAATTTAACGTGACTACTTATATATATAACACACAATAGAAATACTAATATTACGAACAAGATTAACCACGTGTTGCGCGTACGACTGCTGACTCAAGAAGAAGGAAGAATCGCATTTAGGGAACAAAAGACTCGCTACAACTCATCAATGCACGTGTATTCTAATTATACAACGGCATGGGCCAGTGCTACCCAAAAATAACTAGACGAAGCTGATTATACTAGAAATTAACCTATTTCTAACATTTGTTATAAGCAAAGCTTACTCGAAACAAGTGGGTAAGTGTGTCAAGGTTATGTTAAAACATTGTGCGTGAAATTGATACAGGGATTTATGTTAACGTTTGAATTTTTGTATTTAATAAATGTTGGCAAAATGATATTGGCGACGTTATTATCAATATTCACGTAGAAGGAAATATAACGACAAAATCATTTCGCTCGGATAGAATCGCGTTTTCGACGACCTGTGCGTTCGTTCCATGAATTTTCAATATTAGCCTTTAGCTTAAGAAATTATCAGAGCGCAATGTGCTATTCATTGGGAATTCCGGCACAAGGACCGGAGGCCATAAGATCTCACAGATATAATAGCGCGCCTAGTTAACGTACCTGAACCGCTCCGTTTATCGTTTCTCCTTGTGAGCATACTTAATGCGTCCCCGTAATTGCGCTTCCACAAAGTAATCGTTAGCGCGAGACGGCATAATTACCGGCGGCAACCCTAGGGCACAATATTCACTACGCGAGGGCAGACAATCGTACCCGTGCATCAAGCACTTGTACCAGAGCACGTGTCGCACCTTACGAATTACTTTTCTTTTTTGCAAATGAAATTATGTCTCCGCGCACGTGCGTCTCTCTTGGGTAACCACTTTTCTTTGCTCAACGACTGATACGGTGAATAAATTAAGTACGGAAGGGACGTTTACGAACCTTCCGTTTGCGTTCTCGTTCACAAGTGTATTTTTATCACGGTTGTAAATTATATACAGGGTGTCCCACTTGAAATTATTATGCAAGGTGAGTCATTTTTAACTCTTTCATCTTCATTTTTCTTTTAAGCTACATGTTGTATAAAAAAATAGAAATATAATATTGGGATCAATTATGTCTTCGGTATGCCAATTAAGTATTATATTTTTATATTTTTTAGGCGAAGCAATTATTATCTCATAGCAAAGTTACTTACTATAATTTCCTATTAAACATTGCAGAAACTTCTTGAATTTAATTTTTTATTAAGTATACAACACAATAGTTTAGAATTTACTTTTGTCTCAAATTATATATTGGTAACTTTATAATTTATTTTACTTATTTTATATCATATTGAAATACCTATATAAATAACTTACTTTCCTAATCATTTTTACTAACGATATAAATTGTTTCTGTACATTGTAAATTGTTACTTCAGTACGTAATAGCGTTCGTTTGAATAATCGTGTAAATAAATTAGTTTACGAGCTGGCTTGAAACTCGTGTACATTTATGTTGGGAACTTGCTTTGTTAAACCATAATACAATACCGTGGTGGAAGATAGGTTAATGATTCCAAGTGAGATATAATTAGTATAACGTTACATTGTAAGAGCCCATTCATGGCACATTTGATCCTTTGTACTTTTAAAAATGATAAAAAATGATGATATCAACTATCTTTGCAAAGTCACGAAAATGAAGAATTACATAAAAGTTTTGGCAGTATTTTAAGTATGGAATGCATAACATAATTCATAAGGTATAAAAACCGGCAAGAAAGTGTAATTTAGACTACTCACAATCTAACAGTATAATTTCGTCATTCTTCATCAAAACATCAGAAACTTTACGCTTTCGCGTATGTAAACGTTTTCACTAATAACACAAAGCACCACATCGTTCCATAAAAGTAACCGACCGAATGATTTCAGGAAATTTTCCATGAAGTAATGATACCTTCGTCAATTTCTATATTTAATGGCAGAGAATTGGATTGGAGCAAAGTTCCATTTATAATGCTCGGTTTTGTGAATCTTAACTGAACGTATTCTCTTAATCAGTACTAACTCAGTCACTTCAATTATGCGAAAGTTAATTACATGATCGGCTTTGAGCTACTGTTATAATCCGGGTAGTAAGTAAGATATACACGCGGACTCACTCAGTTGATTCCTACAGTACTGGATAGAGAAATGGAACCAGTTACTGTGCGGTAGAAAATTACCGTGCCCTTAGTTTATTTTCAATCGTAATTAACTTTATATTTATTGAATAAGACATATTAAGTTTTTGTATTTTTTTATTTTATTTATGTTTGAGTAATAAAGTTTAATATGTCTTATTCGCTAAATATAAAGTTAATTATTCGCGATATCAACCCAAAGACACAACAATTGGTCACCTTATAAAAATGTCGGCGGCTTCACTATTGCAAGTGAAGTTGTACAGTAATGATACTTTCAGCGATTCCTGTATTCTTTTTTAAGAAGATTGCAACAGTCTGTCACCGTTTCGTGTGGCGTTTACAGCTTTCGTAAAGATATGCGAGAATAGCAATCGCGAACCAATCCATCGGCACCTTGACCGCGAAAGTTTCACTGCTGTCGCATACTTGAGTGAATAATATGTCTTTACAGGTGATCGACTTCGTTATGAAAAGGGCCGTCGTCTTCCGGCGAGTACCGCAGCCGAGCACACCTGACCAAGCGGTGTATACCTGCCCCCTTTGGTCATGGGAACCTGCCCTTCGGTAGCCCGTGGCTAGGGTTTCCAATGTTACACAGAACAGATGTCGATTGTCCTTCCTCTTTGTCGTTCCTGCAGGCTACGCACCACCTCGTGCACGTTTCCTACGATTCTCCCACGCTGAATGTATTGTACGATCCTCTTTTTTCCTTCTTCGCTCTGTTGCATAGTGCTGTGTGCTAGTATTGAGAGACTCTGATTCAACGTACATCCCAATAATGCTAGCGTAGATTCACCGCTTTCAACGGTATTACTTTCAAACCCGGGAAATTGATGCTTCTAATGAAATTATACACTACCTGACTGAAATATAGTCTGTTCTATAGTGAGTGACACCAATATTCGAACAGTTTTTAAAACGCTATGATCTTTTTAAATACGACCAAATAAATTGTTTAACATGTAAACTGACCGATTAGCATATTTAAGAATGTATGATTCCATTTTAAAAAATAAAGTTGATCTTCATAAGTTCTTCACATGTTCACCTTGGAAAATATTACACACATCTGATTACGTCCCCTAAAACCATTCAATCGTCGTTTAAAACATGTTTTAGCATCATTAAAGGTTTCGAAGATATTTGATTGGATTGATTTAAATGAGTCACCCGGTATGATATACAATAGTTCCTGTTCACAACATAAATGTTGTCAGCCCGTGATACCCTACTCTTAATATTTCACATTTTTAGTAGTACATATTTACGTACGATTTTCTTTGGGGTAGATACATGAGGGGATGGATGCGTAACTTTGACTAACCGTACATACAAAAATCCTTACCAGATGTACAACATTGCAAGCTGGACTTGTACCAGGGAACTTTATAGGATATATATTTTTCATTATTTAATAGTTCGATTATTTAAACATAATACTGCGAAAATAATTTGCATAATCGAGACTATACTGAAAACTTTATATGATATGTTTATATGTATATATCTGCTCTCTCTCTCTCTCTCTCTTCTTAGTCAATATCAGTATATATGTATACTGGTGTACGTACTCAAGACCCCAAGAAGCTATTCATGGTAGTTCACCCCTATGTACTTTTCTGTAACTCGTAGCCATTGCAGATGATCCAGATTTCACAAACGGTAGAGGATACGCCTTCCTGTTGGTTCGATTACGAGATATTCTACTGTTACTTCGCACAAATAGATAAGAGTTCACACTAGATGCGTTAATTCTTGCAGTTCGAGTACGTCTCATCTACAATTTCCGTGATTCTCCCACGTTCAAGGAGAGAGGCATTGTTCGGTCGTCGAGTGCTCGGCGTTGAATGCGAAACAAGCGTATCCTGGTCCGTGAGTTTGCATAAATCCACCGGTTTCGTGGTATCCAGAAAAGGCTCGAACGGCCGAGCCCCTTGACACCGACGTCTTATGCCGAGTCCACACAGTTGTCTGCGAACAGTTCGCGAACTGCGTTCGCCGGCAAGGTGGACACTTTCGTGAACAGCAAATAGCGAACACTGTTCGCTTGAGAAGTGGTACATTTAAAGGGGCTGAACGCGTGGAGACGCGTTTGTAATAATTTATCGTGTTTTAACTAACCATGAATTCAAGGTGAACAAGTTTATATATGTTCGCAAGCAGTCTGCAAGCTATTCAGGAGCTCCAATGCGAACACGCTGATATTTTCGGTGGCGATCAGCTCGCGATCAGCTCTGTCTACGAGTAGTTCGTAGGCTGCTCGTGAACTGTCCTCAGCAGTGTGAAACATACACAGTATAGATACACACACAGTACAGATACAGTAGATATACTCCTACACAATACGCACAGGTACACCTAGCAGTTATTCGATATAAAGACGTCTCTACGACTATCGCGGGGCTACGAATTTTCATCGTTGTAAATACGTTTGTATTCCGCATGATTTGTTTCGATGACCAGCTATACACTGGTCATTGCTTCTTTCCGCTCGCGACTCCTCCTACACAATAATCCCTGGGACGTGAAAACAAATTTGAATTTGCTGGATTAAATATTTTTAATCGTCAGTTACCTTCGTTGTATAGATTTACGTACGTGGTTGCGTGGATTGATTTCTAACCGATTCGAAAACAGCAAAAACATCTATGTAAATAAAAGGAACAAAAGCCTGGTATATCTCCGAATATAATAAAATATAATATAATATCCGATTATAAGTTTCAAATGCTTGAATAAGTAATGATTTTAAATCTAAAAACATTTTAAAATTTATTGAACAAGCTCAAAAAAATCAAAACATTGAAAGTATGTATTTATACTAAATGCAATTTTTACACGAAAACAGTCGTATGAATTTTTAAAACGCAAACCTGATATATTAAAAAAAGGTTCATTCTTATGAGGAGTATTCAAATTAAATTATTTTTAAACATGAAAAAAATTTCTGATTTATTCGTTATCTCCATGAAGAGGTCACTGAACATCTAATTTTAACAAGTAACTGATTAATTGAATTTATATTAAACAATTTAATATGGCTATGCAGAAATCGTCTACACTACAGTAAATGATTCGATGATCCCAGTTCATTACTTGAAATTTCTATTATTTCAAACGGATCGATATTATTAAGTATTAAATACCTAATATGGTGCGGAATGAATTACTTCAAATAGTTATTTCTTATTTATAATATATTTGAAATAAAACCGAAGTCTGCGTTCGAATATGATCCGCGTATCATCATTGTTAAATGCTGCGCCTTCTAAATATTTAACCGTTAAACCGAGTAGAGCTGTAACGGGGTTTGTATAGACTCTCACTCTCGGTGATTTTCATGATCTATGCTCGGGTAATAATAAACCCCCAAAACGAGAAAAAAACAGGTAAAACCATAAACCACCTTAAGCCAAAGAATATGGAAGTCGTAGCTACGTGCGACAGTCTCGAGACAGGAACGGTACGGAAAACATCAAAATGCTCACGTATATATTATTTTTATGCGAGCTTCAAGATTTTATTCAACATGTTTCCGATTGTCCAATTTAGGTCAAATATGTACCGTTTTGTTCTATAATTTGTTGCCATTTTAAAGGTACCTTCATAATGCCTCTCTCGTAGAAGTCTTGGTCCTTAATAGCGAAAAACTCTTGTAATCGACTTTCACAATCTTCTCTCGATGCCAATTTCTTATCACTAAGGAAGTTTTGCAATGCAAGGTAAACGTGGTAATCGCTTAGTGCCAGGTTTGGACTATCATATGGTGGATGCATCAAAACGTCCCAGCCAAGCTCCTGAATTTTCTGACGAGTCACTATAGATGTGTGCGGCCTGACGTTGTCTCGATGGCACACAACACCTCTCCTGTTGGCCAATTCTAGCTGTCTCTGGTCAATCGCTAGCTTCAAACGGTCCAGTTGTTGACAATAGAGATCCGAATTTAGTGTTTGACCATATCGAGGCAACTCATAATAAATGATTCTTTTCTAATCCCATCAAATACACAGCAGAACATTCTTGGCTGTTAGTCCTGGTTTGGCCACCGTCTGACCTGCTTCACCAGGCTTTGACCATGAACGTTTTCGCACAATGTTGTCGTATGTGATTCATTTCTCATCCCCAGTCACCATGCGTTCAAGGAATGGGTCGATCTCATTCCGTTTGGCCAAGACATCACAGATGGAAATTCGAATCATCATGGTTTTTTGTGTTAATTGTTGTGCCACCCAAACGTCGAGCTTCTTTTCAAATCCAGCTTTGTGCAAATGGTTTAAAACCGTTTCATGATCGATCTTTAGCTTCCGGGCGATGCTACGACTGCTAACAAGCCGGCCATCTTCAATTATTTCCGTGATTTTGTCAACATTTTCTACGACAGGCTTACCTGTACGAGACGCATTTTTAACGTCAAAAATACGTGAACGGAATCGAGGATAGCAAAATTGCGCGTATTTGGCTGTTACAGTATCGGGACCATATACACCATTCACAATTTCAACCGCTTGGCATGCATTTTCACTTTTATCAAAGAAAAATTGAAAATGTACCGAATTTTCTCTATGTTGACTTCCATTTTTAACACCCTGTAGCTCGCAATTGAATGGATCAAACAAAAAACAGAAAAAGAATTTTTGTAGTGCAAAATGTCACCTTTCCAACGAGCATAAATCTGAAATTGTTTGAGCGATACTTTAACAGACATCGATCACTACAGCCGTCTACCGAAAAAATAATGGATTTCTTTTTTCCCGACCTAATATTATATTTATATTCTATTATCCCAAGACTTATCTTTCAAGAAACAATCATTGTTTCAACGACGTTACACACAGGTTTTTCTGCAGGAACACTTGCGATAGGACAAGCTAAGAACGATAAATCCAATGATAGCTTGTGCTTCATATCCGTGGCATGATTTTCATTGGGGCGAATGATCACATTAGATTTGGTTCGTTTAAGACGGTATTTAGGGCTCCCGATGAAAATTCTCAGCAGTCGATTAGAGAATGTTCCCGATCCCGGCCATTGGTTTGTTACATTTTCGTTCCCCTTCCGAAAAAAACGTCGCGCATTCCTGGAGTAAGAAATGTTGTGTTGTGCCCCGCCGGCATTCATTCAACGTTTCATAGTTCGCGTGAACTCTCCGCAAAAAGTACTAATTATCCTCGACTGTATCCAACGATTGCAGAAGCATTCAGATGCCGAGCGCGCTGCGGTTTCCTACTAACAAGCTTGCCTCCTCGAAGCGATTCGATTTCTCTGAAACTTCGCATAGCTACGGAGTAACCGGTATTAAGAAACATATACGTGTACTTCGTTCTTCAATAACGAGACCAGTTTTATAGGCAACTCTTATCTACAATAGGATGCTTTATTTTTCGTCAAGATAAACCTGCAGGCTGTGCACGATACGTCCAGTTTGTACGTACAACCATTTCGAATCGACAAAATGTGATTCTATAGAGAAGCGTATATTACTTTTAGTAGTTCTTCTGCATGTTTCTCCTTTCTACAATTTCTCAAGAGGCTATTGTCGTACGAAGTACTTTTATTTTTAACTTTCTTAGGGAATTTTTTTTGTCAAATTGATAAGGTTTACTTGTACGTATTTTAACGGCGTTTTAACGTATTTTGATACAAAAAAAGGTTGAAACTAATGGCATTCCATGTTCTCAAACGTAGTCGCTTTTAAAACAGGTCGTCTTACGGTTTTCATTATTCCGGTCATGTTGCTTGCTGAAATGATTAAAAAAACGTGAAAGTTCCTTAATTAGCGCGAATTTGGTTACAGCAGGTACCGGAATAAAAGAAATAAGTGACGGTATTTTGAAACTCGATTATCAATTTTTGCATGTTTTGCTAATATTACGAGACCTAAAAAGTAGGAGAAAAATACAAATTTTTGATTGAACACAGTAGAAGTTGTAGTCAGATATGTACGAAATGTGTATCTCAAATTTTGAGTCAAATACTTTTAAAGTTTGGTATATTAATAATGACAAAGGATCGTCGTTATCATCATTAAAATAACCATAACTTTTTAATTTTAAAAGTTCGCATGTAAGGTTCGAAAAATGTATTTTTGAAACTATATCCTTTAATAATATGGAAAACATTGTTTTTTTTCGAAAGTTAACACTTAAAGTCTTAAATGCATATGTACCCACGGAACCAAGATTTTATTTTTTTCTGACATTTATAGCTTTATATTACACACTAATTCGTGTCGTTTATTTTACGTTTAAACAAATTTTTTCTTAATTAATTCTCCCTTCCCAGAGGTTTAAGGGTCATGTTCACTATTTTATAGGTTGACCTATAATTTTGTTTTTAGCCATCGTTTAGGGGATACTGAGATGAATTTGGCAAGTGTCATAGCATATGTTTTTTTCAGAATCTAAATAAAAAAGTAGTAGATTTATCAACAACAAAAATTTGATAGCTCTGGAAAAAGAAGGATTCCTAAAAAATTGTTAAATCTCTTCTTAAACCATGTTATTTTTGTTCAAAAAGCTTCCAATGGAACCACTAGCAACAGAATAAATTTAGCTGATCACGTTGCGTGGTTCACCCTCTATTTACGTCATGGTCGAAGTCCATTCACAGCGGGAATGACGTATACGGATTATGAAACTCTTTGTGTATCTCAATGTTTATTTCAAATTTGTTGTCTACAACGAAGGGGTGCACCCGAGGGCTTAAAATTCGGCAGATAGTCCATTCACTAGTATTTACACCAATTACTGCTACAATCTCTGTCATTTTGTATCTCCTAGTAAAGTCGTCCACTTTCACATGTGCGAAATCAATCACCAGTAATAAATCGCGGCCTACCATTTCTTACTGACCTTGATATAAGACCGTTAGTTTGTTTATTAATTTTACCGCTACTTCCTGTTTCACATTATATTTCATTACAATTTATCGGAGAAATAATATTGCGTTTCTTGTCATCACTAAGCGGCTAAACGTTAACACGTTCCGTGCCGAGCTGTATTTAGTCGACTTTTCTTTCTGGTCAATCGACGCTTTAAAGATCGATATATTATTTTTTATTTATTAAGTATTGTCAATACGACTATGAAGCAGACTTATTATGGATCCATTCGTTTGGTGGAAATTAATTTTTCGATTCTAAACTTGCTATAAAATATTTTTTTAACGCGTTAAATAGACATGTAAGCATGTATCACCAGTGGTACACGTGGCACGGAATGTGTTAAATGATTTCTTTTGCAGCAATGTCGTATAGTATTTCTTCACAATAAGATAAAGATCGACATAAATACTTAATTAATAATTTATCTTAGTAATTTTCCTGATAGAATGAGATCATTTTTGTTTCTATGTCATCATTAACTTACATTCCTCAATTTTATATAATAAGATAAAGTAAAGATAAAATGGAACAGATAAAACAGTAAGGTACAGTAGTGAAAACCGAGATCTACCTAGAGGCTGACATTTAGATAGGATCTAAAGGTTTAAATCTAGATGAATTCATACAGTCCCTTAGTTCGGATAAAAAATAAGAGTTCGTCGATGTTTTTTTAGAACTCCGCAAGGTGCCCATTTCGTTCGATTTGGTTTTCAATCTAAATCTCGAGTCCGACTCAATCTTCCAAAACAATGGATTAAAAAAAGGATAAGCGTTGTCGCGCGTCAATTGAAAGCGAGACGAAGGACGTGATCCGGGGCCGAGCTGACACGATCTTGAACAAATCCGCTTTCTACGTGTTCTCCTGTCGAATTTGCCGTGGGCCATGAAAATCCTTTCGAAAAAGAGATCCGCGGAGGACGGGAACAGTCGAAACCTGCGAATGTGTGTCAGACGACGGGCCAGTTCGAGGACGGCTCGATACTTATAGTTTTACTTTCTACGGGGCGTCGGTCAAGAGAAAGATACTAAAAGCGCGAACGAGATGAAAATTAAAACGACGAAATAGAGCCGCGTTGCCGACCGAAATACCATGGCGTGGCACCGATTCCATCGGTTTCAGAAGCGGACCACGGCCCATTGGTCGAGCTTACTCGTGAGTTCTCCTTAGCGTTATAATAGCAACATTTTCTAAAAAAGATAGCCAAAGTGCAATTTTCGAAATACACAATAATATCAGTACTTTTATTAAAATGGTATAACGTTTTTATAATTGGACTGAATGGTTTGAATTTTTTGAAAATGTTAGGGGGACTGGTTCTCACTATACAATAACTAACGTAATTTGCATTGCTATTACTTGGAATGAAAAGTTTAAGGAACATAAGATGAGTGAGAGCCGAATACTTGGTGAGCCCCTGTGTATAGAGTTTACTAAAATTATGTTACCTCTGAGAAATTTGGGGTTTTTGAGATCATTTAAACTAATTTTTTCCTGACTGAAGCTACAATCACAGCTTTCTTTACAAGTTATTATTATATACCGCTCGAACCAACGGACAGACGAAGTCCAGTTCCTCAGGAATCCCATATTCATTTCTCCGAAAGTAGTATAATTTTAGGACACCCTGTATATCAGCAATATCACATAGAATGACTCACTTAAGTATTCCAACATCGTTTAAAACGGAATAACTTTTCCAAATTGGATCAACTGGTTTGTATCTTTTTGAGATATTAAAGGGATTAGTTTACTATAATAGTCTAAAATGTCTACAAAATTCTTTTTTAAAATTGCAATTTATTGAAGCGACAAATAAAATATAGAAACTCTTGTGTTTTTTCTATGTCTATCTGAGCTGCGAATAAAAATTTAAACAATGAATTTTGTAGCTTTTAGTGGTTTAAAAGATACCGCACTTGGTTACCGACATTGAGACAGACCATCGAAATTAACTTCTCGTGCGTCGTAATATTTTCAAGGTATCGTTATCTTTAATGTGTCAAGTTAATATTTGTTCTTGAAGAAACCATTTGTAGAATATTTTATTATGAAGGTATGTGTTATAAAGACGAACTTTGGAAACAGACGATGCAAACTATACATATTTAAATAACATCTGCGCTTCCCTTCCCTGTATGTTGTAAATCGTTATCGAATTATAATTTATAATTTATATTTACATTCTAATCATATAATTATATGTATCCACATGTGGGAAAATGATTGGTATTCACCGAAAAAATAAGTTAAAAATTATGCTTATGCTAAGGTCTATCGGATTTTCTACTTTGAATTCTACATTTTCTACAACATATTCGAGTATAGTAAATTTAATAATATCGAAATTTTTATGAAAATCCTATGATATTATGGATTGCGATCAACTTTTAGGGAAAAGGAGAATTATGGCGGCGTCTTACATATGCTGTACATAGCGAGCTAGGAACACTCTTTGTTAACATTCGACTTGCATATCGAGCAATAAACTGTACCGGTGCATTGAAATTAAAAAAGAATTTCAACCAATTCCGACGTTAAAAACGAATTCCGACTAATATGAACGAAGCATGATTCTGCTGGAGATGGTGGAATTACTGCTCGAACAGCCGTAAGAGATATTATTGAGCTCTTTATGCAACTCTAAGGAGGCGGACCTTGACAAGTGTCGCCAGTTTCAGCATTGTGAACCCGTTAGTGAGTCACGCCGAAGGGACCGGCGAGTGGAAGGTACTGGTTGAAAGGAAAATTTTATTTTGCCGCTTCGGTCCTCTGTAATAGTGGATAGTTGATTTAAACGTTGCCGAGGAATATTTAATTGACTATTTTCTGACAGGTTCTATTACTCAAATAATGAATTGCAATCTGTTCGGCACCTGTTTAGAAATAGAATAAAGTATGTGTCGTCCTTGTGCTTCCATTAGTGATCTATAAACAGGAATTCAAGCTGTACATTTAATCTTTTGAGACAAAACTGTTTTCATACTCATGCTTGATAAAGTTACTTTATCGTTGAAATTTTGTGCGACGATAAAATAGCTCTATATGAAAATAAAAATCAATAATTAATATATATTATTTAACCCTTTAAATGCGTTACTGAAAACAGAGTAAGTGCACTTACTATAAAACTGGTTTTGTGTTTTTATTGGATTCATTGATATCGTTTGTAGTACGTATTTTGGTTAACGCATAAATAGAACAAATAATCAACATTTGGAATCAGAAATAGTTTCGCACTAAATAATCTGATACTTAGAAAAGGAAAATTCAAAACTTGATTTATCGGTCGTCGGATTATTTTAGCATATTTATTCGACGTTCAATTAATCGTTTGCTAGATTACTGATAGATATTATTTAATATTTAACTACGCATATTTCATAATCATTTTTATGATCCTTATAATCGCACACTGTAGCTTAGACTTTGATCGAAAAGACTGACAGACTGAGAGAAATCCTATGGCTAGTAGATAATTGTTGTATTTGACAGAAGCATGCATAGTGTGAAGTAATACACGTGGTCAATTTAACCTTTGGCTCCTTCATTTTCAGATTGAGAAGTTGTAAGGCTGGTCATGACTTGTGTATATGAGGGGTTGTTAACATCTCATTTGACGTTCATTCACACTCGAATATATTATTTATGCTTCGGATAGGTTCAGGAAGAATCCATGTTTGTTTTTTTGGAAAATATTGATTTGGAATTAATAGTAATTAACTTAAAAATTTCTTTAAAATTACGTGCCACAAAATTAAAAATTTTTATTTTTTTGTCAAAAATTAAAGTGAAACTGTTAAAAATTGATCAGTGAATCGCATAGATGTTCTACAGTTTTGAAGATAGTTTACCTCTCACAAAAGTCTCCAACAGATGTCGGTGAACGTTTACGTGAATTTCTAATAGTGTTTGTGCTTTAATTTACTTCTAAAATCAAACAAAAAGTATTCTATTCTATTTTATTCTATTATAAAAGTACTGTATTCAGCACTTCATTTGAATTGAAAGTTTTCACAAAATTTGTTAAATTTTTAACTGTACTGAACTTGGTAAAATCATATATTTTCATTATAATTGTATTAATCTAATTCCGACTAAAATTTTTGTTTTAATTTGTTTATTTAATGTCGCATCATTCCCTTGTTCACCTATTCACTTGCGGGATTACAGGCGTAAGATTACGTGTTGATTACTACATTATTTTCTTAATCTAGATTCCTTAAGCAATCATATAATTTCGCTAAACAATTTAGTTTCTTTTAAATATGCCATAACATTTGCTGTTTGTTTATAGTTCAGCTAAAATTCATATCTTTTTAATAAAATTTTTTCCCCCTTATGTAGATGTACAGTCAGTCCCAGAAGTATTCGTACCCTCATTGCTTATAAGAGAAGTTTGTTGAAATTAAGGGACGCGTGTAAGATTTTGCAATAAACTTTTTATTATGAATGAACACATGTATAAAGTTTATTTATTCCAAATTATAACAAAATTGATTAACTGATAACAAAAATATTTTGATTATAAATGAAATATGAAAATATATTGATTTTACTCCTCGTAGTACGTAATAACAGTCCACAAAAGTATTCGTACCAGTGTAGATTTTGTCAAAAAATCGCATATTAGAGTAGCTTTTTTACTTTATATTAATTTTCTAGTATTATATTTAGTGGGTCCACTTTTATGCCTTATTTTATTGTTTAATCGATTTGACATACTTTTTACCAGTTTTAATGTGATATTTGGTTCAATACTACTTCAAACTTCCAAAATTTTGTTTTTCAGCATTTTTATATTGAAAATTTCATGCTCGTATAGTTTTCTATCTATTTTCGCCCATAAATTTTTTATAGAAATTGTATCTGGACTCTGAGGAGGTGTATGTAAAAAATGGGGAACGTTGTAAAGTATCCATTCACGAACAATCTAAGCAGTACGCTTCGGGTCGTTGTCGTGTTGAAAATAGTAGTCATCTTCCAGACCAAGCTTAATTGCACTTGAGTGCAGATTTTTTTCGAGTATAATTTTATACATTATCTAATCCAATATTCCATCGATAAAGACATGTTTACCCACTCCGTATGCCGCCGTACAGCCCCACACTATCACGGAGCCTCCGCCGTGCTTTACAATTGGTTGTAAATTTTTTTAATTCTAGTTCTCTATTAGGCTTCCTCCAAACTTTTCCTCTTCCGTCACACTCAAAAATATTAAATAAGAACATAAAAATTTTATTGCAAAATTTTACATGCATCCCTTGATTTGAACAGATTTCTCTTATAAGCAATGAGGGTACGAATACTTATGGGACTGATTGTATATTTCGTATTTACCTAAGTATAATACATGACTGTGTTAAAAATGTCATTTACATTATATATGTATATCAACCGTGTAATAATATCTGTTATATATTTTAAGATATTTAACGTGTTACAACCGTCAGCGGTCTTTTCTATGCGTAAAACGAAATGGTATTTTGTATATTTGATCGCTTTCTTCTATGGATAGTCTCACTCTATTCTACTTGATGCCTAGTAAGCTGTGCGCTTAGAGGTGCTCTGATGAGTACGCTGATGAGTGTGCTTATTTCACATTTTACGGTACCTCGACGAGCGTTCGCGTATCGTTTGTATCCCAGTCGATTTTTCATCCCCATTGTAGCACGTGGCTCGTGGAGAAGTCGGTTTTAAAACGACCGGTAGAATAAAATCCAACATGTGTCCAGGTATACATATACATAACTGTAATGCATCTCGCGTCACCTATGATCTCGCACCGTTACCTAGAAATAGGTGAGCCCGTCAGCTGCGATGGTGGTAGACGACGACGGTTAGCGCGGTGCACGCTCTAACAGGCCAGCAGAGCAAACGACAAAGAGAAACGATTTCCCCGATGGGAAGTCAGTCGCGGTGAAAAAAAAGAGCATGAAGGGAAAAAACCTCCGAAGAGGAACAGATGAAAGCGCGACAGGAAGCTGGCACGACGGGAAGCGAGCGTTTCCGGTCCGCGAGACGACGACATCCTGATGCATCTATTTCTGGAGGAAACGATGGAGGCGGCAGCATAGTGTACACCCTTGGTGGGGAGAAAAGAGTTTTTCGGTATACGGCGGTGCGTATGAATGAAAAGTTAAGAAGGAAGCCCGTTAGACGGTGCACTGTCTACGGCTTCGTTCTGGCTCGTTGCGTTTTCTCAAAGGAAACGTGGGTGCTGTGGCCCTTCCACTCTTTGTAATTTGATGCTGTTTAATCGTAGCTTGCTCCAATCGCATTACACGGTTACACGTTGCTGCGCGGCACGCCGCGCCGAGCCACGCCACGTTTTCATGGAATCGGGACGATAAACCCAGTCTATTTTATGGCGACGATCGCGTCGTTTCGTTGCACGGTGCTCAATGCTGTCGCTGTTCTTTGCGTGATATGTTGCTCGCGCGGAATAACTGTTTTTATTTTCTACCATCGATCCATGGACCGAAGACGCTGAAAGTGCTCGGATTACTGTGCGGAAGTGTCTTTTAAAGCCGGTTGCGAACGATACAGGCAAGATGAAGGTACGTTTTCAATTGCAGAGCCAGTAACTTTTGTCTAACAAGGGAATTATTCCCCGAAGATTTTGTTTCGGTAATTTTTGTACCAAAGAAAATGTGTACGGAGATCGATAGCACGAAACGTTTAGCTGGTGTAATTCGATGTAACTCTACATCTTATTCTACAACGAGTCCGGCTCGTAATGTAAATTTCATACGAAACAGACGTGGATGGTATTCATTCCTTCTACAAGGGTGTGAATAGTTACAGACAAAAAATAACTGTAACATTTTTTGTAATATTTAACAAAATCTTAATGCGGTATTTGTACGTTTGTATATTACAATTAATAGATAATAGAAATATAGATTTTTTGGTTTTGATTGAATATCAGTAAAAATGTGAAAGTTACTTTCAGTTTATAATCATAAATAACACTGTAAGTGGTCTCCTTTAACTGAGAAATCCTGTATATTTAGGAAAAATTTAACAAGACATTGTATTTCTCTATTAGAAATAATAGAAAATAAAAATATAGATATATGGTATTTTGTTAAGTTTTTATTTAGATGTCAGTAACAATGTAAAAGTTACTTTAGGTCTATAATTATGCACACCACTAATCGGAACGGAGCTAACCTCACAGGTTTAATATTTAGAACTTGATGTTTGAAAGAGTCGTATAATGTTAAAAAAAAACATGAAATAAATTATAATGTTACTATAAATTCGCCTAATTCTCCTCGTTTCTCACAATATAGGAAGATGTAACTTACACTACTAGCATTGTAACCCACTGATTTGTAATCGTGACCGTGTGAAATGTATTGTGAAAATTAATATTTCCTATGAAATCCGAAGGACTGTTTCGCACTTTTAACGCGGCGGGTACACCACGAGAATACCGTAGCTACATCTTAACCCATTGCTGTATCATTACCTTCATAGTTACAATGGTGAACGCCTTTTCGATTGTAATTATTTCTTAGGAGAAAAAGGAAATTTATATTTATTGTTTGTCTAAGTTTACTAGAACGATTAAATATTGATCACAAAGGGACAGAATTTTATTCCGACTTAAAAGAACGGAAGAACAATTATATTTAACAGGATATTAATAGAAATCTCCATCACAAGTCTGACGCGTTAGTGTACGGCAAGGGGTTAATTCGGCTCAGTTAATACATAAAGATGAGAGAGTCTTTCACTAGAAACTGTCGATTCGTTCACATTCCCGAAGCTCGATTTAAGGTAAACTTGTGCCTGTTGAACAAAGATATTTAACATGAGCAAGCGAAAGTAGAGAGAAATTTTATTAACGATATAATGATACCGTTTGTCAACCGATTAAGATACTTGCGAATCCTCCGCTTCGTATACAAGGGGTTACAGTGAAAGCGAACCTTAATTTTCAATTCCGTCAAGTGATGTAGAATGTAGAAAGTTAAAAATGTTCCGCTGTGTAAAATATATATATATATATGTCGCGGTGCATAGAAATAACAGTCGACCGAGCGTGACGACAGATAGGAATGTTTTTCTCGTGTAATCGCAAGAAATTAGGTCAGAAATTAAAGTAGGTATACCGATCACGGAAAAAAGGAGAACGATGGCGTGAAAGCATTCGGAATTATATGTGAAAAATAACACTATTTCCCGTCTTTAGAAATCGGAAATTCTCGCTGGTTTATAAGTGAAACGTGGAATTTCTTGTATGAATCTATGATGTAAGATAAGAATGTGGAATAACTTTTTACAACCAGATTGCTATGCAGCTTCTTAATTCGCTGACACACATTTTTGCGTGCACCCGTTCCTTAATTTTCGCGAGTCTCTTTTTTGTCACATAAATTATAACGCTACTTACGCGGTGTATTTTATACATGATATTAAAATCTTTGCAAACCTCTTGAAGTAGCCCGGAGATTGGAAAGTGCGACAGATACTAATTCAGACGAACCTTTGAATTTCGACAAATGAAATGTAACAGATATCAGCAAATTTATGCAAACCTTAGTAAAAGGAAATATTGAGACAAGACTATCTGAAAATATTTACAATCGACATTTTAAATGAATTAAATGTCTTGAACGGGACTGATGTATTTCTCAAAATAACAGTGTAACTAAATAGAGTAACATTGATATCAATTATATTATATGTACTGTCTTTTTATTCTTTCTAAATATGTCCAATATTATATACTAATTTTAAATTACATCTTTCTTACATCTTTCGGCTAATCTTACATTTTAGTATTTTCTTATAAAAAGAAACAGAAAAATTAACAAAATTATTCGAAAATGTGTACCACATGTTTTATCGAGGAGTTTCGACTGTACCATAGCTTTATAAAACTTGCGAGATTTTTGGCACGGCAGTGAAAATGTTAATCGAATCACCAGTGGATTTGCATTGGGCATCTCAACAGGTAGTTTCGCGAGTAAAAGCCAAAGGTCCGTGACTTTTCCAACGACGCGTCGGCGTCGCGTCGTAATCGCGACCGGATATGATGCCGTGTTGAACGTTTCACGTGAGCTGTTTACGCGAGATGAGCGCGCGCGCGGCCAGTTTTCACGCGAGCTCCTGTGCACGTTTCGTCCCGGAGTCCAGGGCCCCAGGCACCGGAAAAATGCGCGGCACTTCGCCATGTCACACCACGGCATGTGGTGTATGCGATATGCACTTATACGGCCGGCTCAAGCCACACGTGGGCACACTACAGCCACTTTTTTCCTGTCTCCACACCCTGTTTTCTCTTCTCCAGTCTCAGAACGGTCGACCGATGCTGTTCATATAACGGGTGGTATTCGTTCGAACTGACTACGAGCAACAGCTTGAAGCACTTTCAAAATCTAGCCTTTATTTGTGCCCATGTATTTGCATAAATTAAAATATATTTTTACATTATGTGATCTTTTTATTTAGAATTTTATTAGTCTTGGTTAATGGAAACTTATTATGAATATGAAATTTTTTGTGAATTTTATACGAAAATGTTGTTTTTAAAGTTTGAATTGACTTAAACCATTTTCAAAATTAACTGAATGTCCTATAAATGATTTAAAGCAATAAAGAACTATATTAGTTTTATTCGAAACAATAACTTTAATGAAATAATTCATGTACATTTATTAATGATTCTAAAAAAGTAATGCATTTTTATCATTTCGAGTTCAGATTCGCCCGCGGTATTTTTTCCTCTTCTTGTTGTTGACTCTTCTAGTAATTTCGTTGAAATAAAATCAGGCTGCGACATTCGTTTTATCGAAAATGTATTTCTTCTTCTACACTTTTCTATCAGTTCATAATAGTGTTCATAATTAGTTCCGAAGAGCCCAGCTGAATTATATCGTTAGATAAACAGGAATGAATTGCCGTTTCTGTTATTATTTGATTGTCACTTTTCATTTTATCAGCTTATTATGTAGTTCAGAAACGCGTCAAAGAGGGCCGACCACGCGCCGTTTTCAAGTTATGTTTATATCATTTCTTTAAATTTTTGACTTAGAACACTTTCATAATTAACACTAAATGAATTCCATATAATGTTGAAATTACAACCACCATCTAATGGTTCATTTTTTACCATATCGTAAACATTACATTGAATAAATTTAGTTTAAAATAATGTAGTGTAAAATAACTGTTAAACTCATTTTTTTTTTAATTTTTACTTAGACCACTTTCATAATTACAGGCACATTTAACGATGTTTCCTTTTATTCTCAATGAAAATGTCAACTTAGTGTTCGCAGTACGAAAATATTTAACGGTGTTTTCATCATATGGACTGTATTAAAATCAATCAGTGTAAGTCCGTTTTTCTATAAAAGGATCTTTCGGCATGGTTCTGCACTCAAAGGGTTCATACAAAGGTCCTCCAGGAGCTCTTATGTCTCGATTTCAAA